>NC_132924.1:110453760-110648760 GCF_047675955.1 Chlorocebus sabaeus | reverse complement strand
AATCCGGAAGTTTTCTAATGATTCACTTCCTTGTATTATGATGAAGTTTCTATGCATCAGAGTGAGAAGGGAGCAGGGAGAGACCCTTACATGGAAATACCAGGCTTAGAAGAAAATTCTTTTGGGGAAAGTGTTTTTCTCTTTTATTTTAAGCTGTAGGACTATTTTAGAGTGGAATATGCAAATTGTTGTGTGTGTGAACATGTACATTTATATGCGTGTGATTATAAAACAAAAGATGTCAAGCATTAATCTTTGTATAGTTTATTGCTGAGGCGTATTGTATTTTGATGCAGTATGAAATGGAATTGTAAACATTTCCCCTGCATGTAAATCAGAGTCTTTGAGGAAAATCAGCCACTGAAGGGCTGCTAAGGGAGAATTGATGTTGATTGGAATTAATAGGTACAATATTCATGCAGTTGAGATAGAGGTGGTAACAAAAATAAATGTCTATAAGATGTTGGAACCAGATTTTGCTGATACACTTAGACCAGACGTATGGACTTTTCAGTAGCTGTTAATCTGCTTTTTTAACATTAAATTAAAAAATTATTTGTCTATGAAATATATAATTCAGTGAGTAGTCTTTTTTTTTTAACTGTTTCTGTTCATTTGTATTTTCCCCATATTTTTAACTAGTTAGTCAAGAAATCTTAAGCTGAGCTATAGAAGAAAAAACAAGATAAGCAAGACCACATTTTTAATTGTGGCAAGCTTACTTATTTTGTCAGATAGTGAGTGGCTGTTCAAACCAAGAAAACTCATAGTGAGACTTTAAACTGTTTTCCAACACAGGCACTGTCTGCGACTTCATGGATCATTTGCCATAAAATACCTGAAGGGTAACGCAAAGGCTCATGAAAGCTGTTGTGAAAAAATAGCTTGGATAGTAGAATCTATGAGGTATTAGTCAAGAAAATGTAGTACTTTCAAGTTGAGAATTATGCGAATATATCTACATAAAAATGGGTAATTCATATAAATCTCATTAAAGGAGAATTTTAAAAAATTTAACTGTGGAAAAAATTTTTAGCACAGATATAAGTATAGCCCATCAAATGGACACTTCTCAGCATAACTACATGTATTGTATTTCTTTTAGAAGGAATAGTTAAACTGGCATTAATTCCCATTTTTATGTCTATTCCAAACACAAGCCAAATTCAAAAACATGTTTAATTACTTTTGGAAGCTGCATACATAGCTTATGAAAGTCATGCCCTATGAAAGTCAAAGTAAATAATCACTTCTCCACCTCCTTCCACCTTTTCCTGTTATCCCAGCCCAATATCCCTGTGAACCCTCCAAGTTTTACAAAGCATCTAGAGTGCTTCCATCTTTAATGTGCTTGAGAATCACCTGGAGAGCTAGTTAAGCCCCTCCACAGATGTATAGACTCCACACTCAGTCATTCTGACTCAGTCAATCTGGCTAGCACCTGATCATTTGCACTTCTAACAAGTTCCCAGTTAATGTCAGTGATGCCAGTTTGTAGCTACACATTTATAGTCCTGGATTACTGTCCCTGTAGCACTGGGCCACTGTACTGACTGGCCTGGAACTAGGGGAAAGATGATAACCAAACCATGGGATCTATTGGATCTGTAGGATGGGAGGGAGTCGGGGAGGAAGTGGGAGTGCTAATCTAAGTCGCTACCTTTAATGAGGTCTCCATAACAAAACTACCTTTCCTCTTTCACAGAAGCAAATCCAGAGAAATTCAACAGTCGTTTTCGAAATAAAATGTTCTATGCAGGGGTAGGTATACATTTTATTTTATAATTACTACATATTACTTAGTGCCAATTCACTGTGTAATAAAGTTGCAAACTACATTAGAAATAATCACATATACATTTCATTTATTTATGTCTGTATATGGTTACTGTTTAATGTCTGGGCTTAAGAATGAAGGTGAGGTATATTTAAGTTAGCTGTCAGAAAGAGAGTTGGTGTTCCTCATCTTTGAGCTTGTAAGGAAGCCCTGAGGCTTCATGTTGAACAAGAGAGGATGCTATTCAAAGAGGAATGTGAGAAACAAACATCAAAGACAATGTAAGAAATGGGGGAATTGTGTAGACTGAGGATGTCTGAAGAATCTTAGGTAAGAATGTAGTTTTCACCAGGGTGCACACATTGACATTTGGATTAGAAACTGGCAGAATATGGGGTGTTTTTCATGGATGCATATGTGAGATTAAAGAGGGTACCTTCTTTTTCCTTCTTTTGTTTCTCAGGCACGTTCCTAGAAGTAAATAGAGAATGAAAAAAAAAAAAAAAAGGCATCCAAAATACCAGTACAGTTTAAATTTATGCCACTGGATAGGAGGAGTTTAACTAAAAGGCGTTTGGAAACTGCATATGTAGTTTATGGAAGTCAAGCCCTGTGACACTCAGAGCAAATAAGGAAAATCTTAGTGGAAAGACTGTATCAGCACTTAATGGACAAGGAAAGTGGTCAGAATAGGTTGTCAAAATAAACCTTCCAATGACCCTCAAATTGTCTACTTTTTCTCTCTCATTCTGTGCTCTTAAATTTTATAGTGGAACTATAAATTATAGTTTGGAAACAAAGAGAAAAATTTCAACTTGACAATTACTGCACTGCTTTACTTTGGATTCTGCAGAAAGAGAACATGTTTAGACTTTTTGCATACTTTGGAATCCTTGGAATCTAGGATATGGAAGCAGGGATTTGGTACAACCATGTAATTACGAATTTCTTCTTCTTTATTTCCCTGTGGTATAGGCAGCTTTTTCTGACTTCCTACAGAGAAGTTCTAGAGATCTGTCCAAACATGTTAAAGTTGTTGTAAGTATTGAATATGTTGATTTATTTCATTTGGATATGACATGAATGCCGCAAAAAGTAAATGGAAAAGAAGGGATGAGAATATCACAATGCTTGAATTTATCATGTCATAGGTAAAGAATAAGAATAATTTTGATGGGCTGGGTACGGTGGCTCACGCTTGTAATTCCAGCACTTTGGGAGGCTGAGGCAGCTGGATTGCCTGAGCTCAAAAGTTTGAGACCAGCCTGGGCAAAATGGTGAAACCCCATCTCTACTAAAATACAAAAAATTAGCTGGGCATGGTGGTGTGTGACTGTAGTCCCAGCTACAAGGGTACTTTACAATGACATCATTCTATGTTTTCTTGAGTGTGAGATGAAAAACAATAGGAGGTTAGCAAGAGTGATTAGATGTCTACCCAACAACAGACTATCTTTTCTTTGTGAAGGTGAAGTCAGTGTTTCTAATACAATAGCTAATAATGTCTCATAGAGATACAAAATATGTATGTGAATACTAGACTGAGAAAACACAAAACAACAGTAAAAACCTACATATAGCATTTTTTTGTTCCATTTTCCATATTTTCTTCTTGTTATCAATATATGAGCTTGTACAAAGGAACGTATTTTGCATGCAAATGTGTCCCTTTGTGTGTATTTGAAATTGGGAAAAAGTTGAAAAATGCTATTCTAAAGGAATAGTACAGTCTATTGCAATAATATATATATAAAAACTCTGTAAACAGTATATGGTGTAAAGCAGACATTTTCATATGATTTGATGAGTTCCCAGAATCACTAACATGTTTCCCAGAAGGAAAAAGTAGAAAGTTAAAAAATGAATTCTGTTCTAAACACAATATTTATTACAATCTTTCTGCAATGCAACCATAATGCTTTGTACACTATTAATGTCTCACATCCTAGGTTTTAAGTTTTAGTTGCTTACAACATGCAACTTTGACATTTACAATGTCTACTTTTTTATTCATTGGCATAGTCATTTATAAACTCATTTCAAGTTCTTAAGTAAATTGGAAGATGTTTGCTTAGTAGTTTAGAGTACTAGAAAAACACCTTTAATATCTAGAATTTGATTACTAAGTTATATTTGAAAATAGTTTGTTTATTTAAAATTGTAAAGATTTCTTGGAAACAGTTCTTTGAGAATACTCATGGAAATTAGGCTGTATTGAGATCAACTGGGAAAAAAACGTGGGTGCTGGAGACAACTTGACTGCTAGCAAAATCATTATACTTAGATTGAAGCTGATCCTAAAGAACTCTTTCAAAATTTGCAGGGAGCTTGGGAATGCTTTGCTCCTCTCTCCAAACGAGAAAGTAATGGGGAAATTCTGTGATAAGGGTATGAGGAAAGCAAATATGAGAGCAGGCTTTACACTTTTGACATTGGAAAGTCGATAGTCATGACTAGAGTTATTCTCTTTTGACCTTTGTCACCAGTGGGAAATGAGAAAGGAACAGGAAAGACTTTCCCTTGATTTATCAAAGGATAAAGCACCAGCTGATCACGGAAGCCATGTTCAAGGGTCGTTGAGGCCACGCTGGGCTGAGACTCTTGATTCCCAGGTCTAAACTCCAGGAAAACAGTGACTCTTAGAAGTCTAAAGTCTGAATGGCCAGGCGCGGTGGCTCACGCCTGTAATCCCAGCACTTTGGGAGGCCAAGGTGGGCGGATCACCTGAGGTCAGGAGTTCGAGACCAGCCTGGCTAACACAGTGAAACCCTGTCTCTTCTAAAAAATACAAAAAATTAGCTGGGCATGGTGACGGGCACCTGTAATTCCAGCTACTCGGGAGGCTGAGGCAGGAGAGTCGCTTGAACCTGGGAGGCGGAGGTTGCAGTGAGCCAAGATCGCACCATTGCCCTTCAGCCTAGGCATCTGTACAAGATTAAATTTGTAAGAACAAACCACGAATGAAGATCATACTAGTGTATAATAGATACCTTTTCAAAAGTTTGCGGTACATAGATTTTTTAAAAAGTCTTCAAAATATTTGACATTTTCAAAATAAAAATTGTCTCCAAAAACAGAGAAAATAAGTCACTATATTTATGACTTGTTTGAATCAGATAATGATGGTGACGAATACTACTGCTTTAACTTGAGGCTTTTTTCTTTTCATTATTTTACGTATTCATAAATCTTTTAATATTGACACCATCAGTCTAGATAACTAATAATCATCCATTGTTAGGAATGATAGTATTTCCTTTGATTGTCAGACCAGAGAAAAAATCATTTTAATCAAATGGAGGTTTTGCTCTTACCTTAAGTGCAAACAAAACCAAGCTCTGTACCCTGGTCCAGTAAAGCTATAACCAGAATATATTTTTAATCATTGTGACCGGCATTCACTTAAGCAGAGATAGGGCAAGAGAAAGAGACCATGGTGCGTACTATTGTCAAACTAGTTATCTCTGATAACTTTTTAGACTTGTGACTACTTCAAAACCTCTTTTCTGTTTCGATTGTTTCAGTGTGATGGAACAGATCTCACCCCAAAGATTCAGGAACTGAAGTTCCAGTGTATAGTATTTTTAAATATACCCAGGTAAGCTCTGTTTGTATTGTTTCCTTGGTTTGACATGAACTCTGACTTGAGGTTGTCTGTTTTCATAACAGAAAAGTTTCAGATGTAAACAATGAAGATCAGTTATCTAAATGGAAAATTAAACATTTCTAGGTCTGATAATTCATTCTCTGATTTGGTTTATTCAGTGTTCTTTGTGGTTGGTGGTTTTGTGCATCATGTGGCATGCATTGTCTGTACTTACCCATCTTTAAGAAACCCAGGCACTCCTCTTGACTGGAACATCTCAATTTATTTCTAAATTACTGTTCTCCTCCTCTCCCCCTCTAAGAACGAGAGAATTGAAATACTATTTTTTTTTTTTTTCAGTTTCCTAAAAACTGTTAAACCATCCAGTCTGATTCGAGTGTGGAATTCATTCAAAATTGTTGCCAGATGATTGCTTTGAAAAATAGGATCAGTTAGAATATTGTTTTCTAGCCAGGATGTCAACTCTCCTTGGTGCTATTAACGCACCTCAGGAGAAGGGATATTTAAGATAACTAGACTCAAAATAAACATATTATCTCAGTGACGTAAATTGTGTTCTAGGCCCTGAAGCCAAGATATTGGGAAGGATGGATCTGTAACCATTTATTTCCCTGCCAAACAACTCAGACACAAAATCTGCAAATACGTTGTATTTAGACTGAATTTAATTGAAATGAGAGTTGTATGTAAATCTGTGGCTAGGAAAAGACATCATAGTCTCCTGATTATTCTTGGCAGTGCTCAATATAGTCAGTTACAATTTTATTCCAGAAATATTTGCAGCTTAATTGAAGTGGAAGGCCTTGGTTCTCAGAAAGCATTATTTATTACTTTGCTTTATTATTCTTTCCCTTGTCTTTCCTCTTTTCTCTCTTTTGTTGTTTCTCCCTCTTTCCCATCTATATTCTCCTTCCTCTATTTCTTCAGTTTCTTTTGTTTCCCCTTCTCTTTCTAATCTCTTATCTGTATTTCATCTCTTCTTCACTCTGTCTTCCATAGTTACCTTTCCCTTCTCCTGTGAGTACCTCTTATTTTGCTTATGTATTAATGGCAAATGCTTCCCACTTCATTTCCCTGTCTCTTTTCTACTGGCATCTTTCTTTAAGACCAAATTCTGAAACCACCTATAGACAATTCATGATATATCATAGAAAACAGACATACAAGAATCATAGTGAGAAATATAAATAATGAATGAAGAGAAAGTTGGATACTACGGGATACTTTTGTTGCAAAATTATGGCCCATTTTCACAGCTTGGTATTTTGTAGATGATAAGAAGTACATTTTCTTTTCTATTGGAAGGTGTGTACCAAGAATGAAAAACTGTTTTTATGTTTAATAAACATTGGGTATAACTACAAACTACCACCTCATGATAGTCATGAGAAGGATGGGACGTATTTACTTCTGTCTTTCATCTTCTCTTGCAGATATTGTGCTGGCACAATGCCCTGGGGAAACCCAGGAGATCACCACGATTTCGAACCTCAGCGTCATGATGATGGTTATATTGAAGTCATTGGATTTACCATGGCCTCTTTGGTGAGCAAAACAACTATTTTATTAAAATGAAATGTATTTTAGTCACAGAGTTTATTCAATTCACAGGACTTTAGTTAACTTTTTCTCCTGCTTTATCAAGTTACAAATTTTATGAATTATAGAGTTGCTTAGGAAAAACAAGAAAAAAATCATCATTTGTGCCACTAAGGAAACTGATGCATATTTGTTTGAACCTCAAAAATAAATGAGTATCACTTCTTATTTTTCCTGATTAATTTTCTACCAGAATGAAAACTTTTTATGCTAATTAAAAACATTACACCAGGCTGGGTGTGGTGGCTCACGCCTGTAATCCCAGCACTTAGGGAGGCCGAGGTGGGTGGATCAACAGAGGTCAAGAATTCCAGACAAGCCTGACCAACATGGTGAAACCTGCCTCTACTAAAAAACAAAAATTAGCTGAGTATGATGTGCTACCTGTAATTCCAGCTACTTGGGAGGCTGATGCAGGAGAATTGCTTGAACCCAGGAGGCAAAGGTTGCAGTGAGCTGAAATTGTGCCACTGCACTCCAGCCTGGGTGGTGAGTGAAACTCCATCTCAAAAAGAAAAAAAAAAAAAAAAAGAAAATTACACCATAGAAACATCCCAGCATTGGCATAGAAGCCATAGCATTTTATACTTTTTTGATTAACTGAGGACTTTTTGTGTTTAGGCAAAAAAGAAATGGTAGCAACTTGTGGCTATCCATCTTACTTATGAATGAAATGAGCATCTCCATTATCACAAAATATCTGAATATACAAAGACATCATTATTGTGATACTAGTGAATACTCGGTTGCCACAATAGTGAGATCACCATGTATTTTAATTTTGTTTGCTTGCATTAAGGAAGGAAATTTATAGTGTAAGTATATTTTCAAGCAGGTTTTAGTCAGCATTCCTGCTTATTATTAAATGATGTGGGGACCAGTTAAAATTATGCTTATCATTTCTTCTTGTGTAAATCGGGCCATACTGAGTTTGTAATGCAAATAAAAACAAAGCTTCTGCTTGTCACCTTTGGTTGGCACATGATTTGTGCTGTACCTTATGCATAAAAGAAAGAAGGTTGCATTTCTTGTTCTAAACAAATCAAAGTAGGCATCTTTTTTACTCATCCTGTGAATTCCAAATACGCTGCCTTAACCACCTCGAATTAGTGAAGTTTAACAGAAAAATCTATTGTGCTTATGGCAAGAATCTTCATCACCTGATTTTGTGATGGCCCTTGTTAACTCATTTCTAGAATAAAACAGTTGTCATGGTAGAAAAGATTGGACTGGGGTTGACTTACTTTCCAACGTTGTAACACACTATAGCTCTCCAGAGCTTTTTATGTTTATTGCAAGTGAAGATACAAGCCAAGAGCAAATAGGATTAAGTTCAGGAAGGATATATGCAGGAAAGAATTCCTGGAGATGACAAAATCATGCCCGTATATGATGGAAAAAACTCTCTAAGCTGTCCATTCGTGGTTTACTTGTTCTTTTTTCACTGATCCAGTGAACATTTATTGAGTGCTTATCACATGCTAGAGCCACGTACTTCTGACTGTGTGGTAGAAGGCTCTCAGGGATTGTCTGCAAGGTGACGATCCCTTGCCTAGGCCTGGAAGGCCAAGGGGAATATTCAATGTTTCCCAATTGACCTACGGATCAAAAACTCTGTCCTTACTTGACCTGTAAAGTCGAGGTTCTGTCTGGTTCTTTAGCCTTCCCTGCCCTCATCTTTGCTTTCTAGCTCAAGCAGCTGACAAGTGAAGCACAGCATCAACCCTGCCTTGTTTCTTTTGTACCACCAAGCCATTGCACGTGTGCACTCTCTCTCTGAAATGTACTTCAACTGTTTCTTCTGTGTTTTCTCAGACTATATCTGTGTCTTGCTCTTTTTGTAGTCTTTTCTGGTTTGGGTGTTTTTTCTTTTTTCCCTAACAATTGTATAATTAGTATAATTTTTATTATACTAATTCGTATATTTAGTATACTAATTAGAATATTACACTAATTATACAGGAGCAATACTGAAACTGGGTAATTAGTGGAGAGTTAAATGGAGGGCTCTTTCACAAATAGTGCACTAGGTTTATGAGAAACCAATTCTTGAGCTGAAGATGAAAAGGAAAAGAAACAATCACCGGTACCAGAAAGAGAACTACTTGGAAAGGGTCTCCTGATAGGAGTGATATTTGCAAAGAGGAAGCAACCAACCTGTGCTTACCTGGCAGGGAGCAAGCCAGGGACATAAATACAGCGACTTCCCTCTGCACCTTGACCTCTAGATCTTCTGCTGGTGGGTCTTTATGGAGAAGTCTAATCGGAAGCCAGAAGACATGGGAGCCCCTGATGCAGTCCAAATAGGTCAGCCTTACAGAGCAGAAAAGAGGGCAGGAAAGGCTGGAGAGGCAGCCGGGGCAGCAAATGATGGATATCCATCACTTCGTTGTGGGTGGCCAGTCCACAACAGGGAGCCTGCGGCATGCAGTTGCCAATGCGTGATGTGACTGACTGAATTTTACCAGGAGAAGAAGAATGGAACTTGACATTCTGAAAAAAGGAACATTTACAAAAGCAGGAGGAATTTTAGTGCTTTGTGGGAACTATAAGTAGTTTCATGTGGTTTAAATGTAGGTGAAACGAGAGTGATCGCAGGTGTTCCTAAAGACGTGGGTAAGAGCCAGATCATAGAGTGCATCACAGCACTGATCTAGGAGCGTTTACTTCATTCAGCATTCTTGAGGAGTTAGCAAAATTTTTTAAAAAATAAATATTTATATGGGAAGGTTTTAGAGTAAAAATAGACAAAATAATACAACAAACTCCCAAGTGTCATTGCTCAGCTTTTATAATTTTCAATTCATGGACAATCTTGTATTTGTCCCACTTAAAACCTCTTTCATTATATTATTCTAGAGCAAATCCTAGACATTACGTGTATACAATATATGTCATATATACATCTTATGCATAGCATATACATCATTTTATCCATCAATAATTCAAAATGGACTTTTAAAAGATACTTTATAAACACAACCACAATGACATTATATTATTTTAAAAAATGAAACTAATACTACCTGAATATCAGTAAATATTTACTCAGAGCTTGAATTTCCAGTTGTCTCACAAATGTCACTTATTTTCTTATGCAGTTTCTTTGAGTCAGAATCCAAATAAAATTTACACATTGTGGTTGGTTGATATGACTTTAAACTCTCCGTAGTTTCCCCTCCAACTCTTACCCATTTATTTATGGAAGAAACTGGTCATTTGTCCTGTCAAGTTTCTGAGTCTGAATTTTGCTTATAGGATCCCTGAGGCATTTATTAAAATGTGCTTCTTTCTTTTTTTCTCTACTTGATAGTTGGATCTGCATACACTACATATATTTTCCCCCAAATCTACTTTGTAAGCAGTGTTTTCTTTTTCTAAAAAGAATATGTAATGTTTGGCTTTCTTTCTCCTTTTTTAATGTTGACTGATATTGATGGTCAATGTCTGGATCTAGCAATCATTAAGAGTTGCAAAATAGTGATATTCTAATTCTTTATTTTTTGAGATGGAGTTTTGCTCTTGTTGCCCAGGCTGGAGTGCAATGGTGCAATCTTGGCTCACTGTAACCTGTGCCTCCCAGGTTCAAGCGATTCTCCTGCCTCAGCCTCCCAAGTAGCTGGGATTACAGGCACCTGCCACCACCACATCTGGCTAATTTTGTAGTTTTGTTAGAGATGGGGTTTCACCGTATTGGTCAGACTGGTCTCAAACTCCTGACCTCAAGTAATCCACCTGCCTCGGCCTCCCAAAATGCTTGGATTACAGGCATGAGCCACCATGCCCGGCCTGATATTCTAATTCTATCCTTCTTCATTTACTACTTGAAATATTTCTATGAAGAGAAATTTCACTTCACTTACTATTTGATTACTTAGTTATATAGTTTGTGTAGGAAAGGCTCAATAAGTGATTCTTTTTCTTTCCTTATACATTTTCAAAATACTGAGTTAGTTCACTAGCATCCTCCAATGGTGACTCTGGTTTTAAATGGTCTTCAGTTTTTGAACAATAATCCCATCAAAGATTGGGATTTAGCTTCCCCTAGTATTTGGTTGGGCTTGTGACTACTTGGATGAGTTGAATACAGTGAAGTGACACTGTGTACCTTCCTAGTCTGGGTCATAAAAGGTCCTTTCAGCATATGGGAAGTTTGAGTGCTAGTGATGGTCTAATTAATAGGATTTTTAAAAAATTCAAGGTAATACTTAGTTCAACTGTCTCTCTGCTTTCACCCCTTTAGTATCAATCATACTCATTTATTGGATACTCACTGAATCTACAAATTCTGCATCCCTAAGTGGGATGCTGCTAGGTAAAACTGTTAAGAAGTGAACCAAAAGAAAAGCCCTGTCCTCAGGGTGTTCATAGCTTGGTGTTATCAGGGGGACAAAGGAGTAAACAAGCCATCATAATCTGAGGCAGTAAATTCTAGGAGAAAGACTGGGGTGAGAGTGGAAAGAATTGAAATCAGAACAGTGTTTGTAAAATGGAGATGTCAGCAATAGTTTCTTAGAGGAGGAAGGAGTCCCTGGGAGTGGAATTGCCAAGTGAACGTGACCATCAGGGAATTAGCCTAAGAGACCACTGTATCCTAGGAGAGGGTTCCAGTGGTGGCTCGGAGTAATGACACAGAGACACAGAGTCAATGAAGCTGTGGATGTGGAGAAAGGGCAGAGATAGAGTTCTTTAAACTGTCAGTGGGGGGGCTAAAAGAGATGGAGTAAAACAGGGTCAGACTTGTGCTTTAGAAAGATTATGTGGGTCAAGCGCGGTGGCTCACACCTGTAATCCCAGCACTTTGGGAGGCCGAGGTGGGTGGATCACGAGGTCAGGAGATTGAGACCATCCTGGCTAACATGGTGAAACCCCATCTCTACTAAAAAATACAAAAAATTAGCCGGGCGTGGTGGCAGGCGCCTGTAGTCCCAGCTACTCAGGAGGCTGAGGCAGGAGAATGGCGTGAACCTGCGAAGTGGAGCTTACAGTGAGTTGAGATCGTGCCACTGCACTCTAGCCTAGGCGACAAAGTGAGACTCAGTCTCAAAAAAAAAAAAAAAAAAAAAAAAAGATTATGTGGATGACATTGTAGAAGATAACCAGAATGTACAACTGTAGGCAGGTAGACAAGTCAGAATGCTGGCATGTGAGTCCAGGTACAGAAATGAGAAGGCCTGGCCAGGTGTGGTGGCTCCTGCCTGTAATCCCAGCACTTTGGGAGGCTGAGGTGGGCAGATCACCTGAGGTCAGGAGTTTGAGACCAGCCTGGCCAACATGGTGAAACCCTATCTCTACTAAAAATACAAAAAATGAGCCAGGCATGGTGGTGGTCACTTATAATCCCAGATACTTGGGAGGCTGAGGCAGGAGAATCACTTGAACCCAGGATGCGGAGGTTGCAGTGAGCCAAGATCATGCCATTGAACCCTAGTCTGGGCAACAAAAGTGAAACTCCGTCTCAAAAAAAAAAAAAAAAAAAAAAAAAAAAAAAAAAAGAGAGAGAGAGAGAAGGCCTGCAAGCCTGAAGTAAGAAAGTGCCAGTGAAGACAGAGAGGGTGGTGAGTTCAAGAGAGTTGTTTGGACCTAGTGATGTATTGTGAAGGGTACAAAGGGAAGAGTATACCCAAATTCCAGGAGGCTATCTTAGATAGCTAGGTAAAGGATAAATGCATTAAATGAGATAGAAAACATAAAAGAGAGAATATCTCAAAAGAAATACACTGTGTTTTACCTATTTTAAATTCAAAAGCTCTATAAGACATTTAAGGAAATATAGAAATGGGCAATTTGAAATATATGTTTAGAGTTTAGGAGTTCTGTTCAGGTTGGAGAGATTGTTTTGGAGAGGGAGGGGTTCTGCCAGATCCTTTTTATTCTTCTTCTGTCATTTGTAGGAAAAAGAAATAATCGCACATGGGAGTTGGCAAAAAAGGAAATGGAATACTAAAATTAGGTCAATTATTTTTTTCTCTTTACATCATGTGAATAAGGTAATCCATATACATCATCAACTAGCATCAAATGCATGATTGAATCTCAGATTCCAGTGACTCTAATTGCTTCCAAGAAAGAGAATCCTATCTAAGAAAAGCAGAATTAAATGGAGTTTAAACCGTATGGTTTTGAACATTCTATGCCCTCTAAATGTATACTGGCATATATTTCCCTTTTTTCAGACACATTTTATCTTACTACTTGCTACTCATATAGCAGTACAGCATTGTATTTTTTTTTTCATTCAGGATGAAATAATCTAATTTGCAGTCTTCAATTTCACATTTCTTGAACTAGCATATTGATTATATTTCTAAGAAGGTAATTTATTTGAAAACTCAAACATTTGTTTAAGATGATTATGTGAACAGACAAATGTAGTTATTTGGGTATATGTGTATATATTTTTGCATATTTAATATAACTATGTAACTAAAAACATAACCAGTAGGTCAAGCTTTTTAGAAATAAACTATTTTTCTTAGAAATTGATGTGTGTAGTAATTAAAGGCTATAAACTTTAAAAATCATGGAATACACTAATAAATATATTTGTACATTGCTTATGATTTAAGTAAAATCCAAAAAATTGAAAATTCAGAGTGGCACTTTAATAAGAGAGCTTTGAAATAGAATTACTGGAATGGGAAAAAAGGCTGTTTCTTTTAGACTCTTTATCTTGTAATTGCAAATTTCAAAGTAGAAGTCTTCAATTCATTTTACTGGTTGAAATACATTCCTACTAATTAAGATGATTCTTCATTGGGTGCTGGGTAACCTGATTACCTTTTTGGATTTTACACAGACCATAATCAGACATTGTAATTTGTATTTATTTCTGCCACAATTTTCTGCCATTATTGTTTCTAAGGTCCTTTCATGTTGAGTTTGCTTCTAAGTAATTTAAACTTCTCAAGACAGTTCAAAGCATTATTCAGTTAGAGGAATTGGGAACCTAATTTGCCATTCAGTATGAAATCCAAAGATTTCAGTCTCGTAAACTTTGAAGAAGGCACGTCCAGCTTTCTTTTTGTTAATTGAAATTAAACTGTGTGAGTTTCTTTATAGTTATGAATTAGGAAAGCAAGAGGTTATTTAGTGAGCGAAAAGGACGTGGAGAAATTTTCAGAGTTGAAGTTTTACACTTATCATATATCTTTGTTTTAAGAAAAAAGGTAATATTAAATGTTTGCTTATTTCGATAATATACATAAGAACTAAAGTAAAATATCAGTTACAATTTTATGACTAATAAATAACTATATTTGATGTTTCTAATTGCTTTATTTTTACATTTTTAAAAATACATGAAACCATATTATAAGGAAAACCCATACTAAAAATGGCTACCTACTTTTATTGTATAAATATATCCTAATTTATGTAATAATTATTTTATGCAAAGTTTCCTTTATGAAGCTTTTAGGTTTCTGATGTTTTCTATTGCAGATAATCCTGTATGTTTGTAAACGTCTCTTCACATTTCACATTATTTTCTTATGCCACATCCTAAGGAAATTACAATGACATAAGCATTTTGAAGCCTCTTAATAAAAATTATAGAATTGTTTTTTAGAAATTTCATACTGTTTACTTGCCCAAGAGAGTCATATAGAGTTCCTGGATGAGAAGTGATTTACTATACAGAGTTCCTGCGACCAGCCATGACTGTGGCGGTGGGGGTGGTGGGAGCACCACAAGGCGTTGGGGTCGATGAAGGCCAGCCAGCTGCATTCCAGGTGGCACAAGGGACCACCCTTGTGCTCAGAGAAGTGATTTAAATACCCAACAGATGTTGAAAATGTGTTAATGGATAGAGACATAAATGATGTTTAAATATTATACTTGATGGAACAGGGACGAAAATAAACTTCCATCCCTGGAAGGAAATCAAGGAATTATGTATGTTTTATGCAGATAAAATTCTGGAACAGACAATTATGTCCTTACAAACAACATTTGAGAGTAAAGATAAGTTTATTTTTATTGTTACCATTTTGTCTTTTTTTAAAGGAAGTTAAATGTGTTTTTTTTTTTTTGCATATTTTAATGGGCTGTTTATCTTTTATTGTTGAAATAGAAGAGATATATTCTGAATACAAGTCTTCTGACAGATTTATTTATTAAAAATATATTCTTTTTGTTTATACTTTTCCTTTTTGTGTTTTTAGTGTTTGTTTTGATGAGCATAAGTTTTAAACATCCAGTTTCATGAAAAAGGCTTAATTTGTTTTAGAGCTTTTTGTGTGCTTCCTAAGAAATCTTTGATTACTCCCAGAAAGATTGGGAGGCCATTCTCCTATGTTTTCTTCTTGAAGATTTATAAGTTTGGCTTTTATATGTAAGTTTATGATTCAGCTCAAATTAATTTTTGTGTATTGTGTAAGATATATATTCATTCATAAAAAATGCATTTATTCAGTTTTTTTCCAGCACTATTTGTTGAATCAACTTTCCTTTTCTGTAACATTGCTTTGGTGCTTTTGCTTGGTGCCTAGGTTCTATTCTGTTTCATTGATTTGTTTATCCTCATTGCCAATACCACACTGTCTTAATTAGCTCTATGGTAACCCTTCAATCTGGTAATATAAATCACTTTGTTGTTCTAACAGTGCTTTCCTTATTCTAGGTCTTTTGGCATTTGCTTAGAATCTGCTTTAATCTGCAAAAAATTAGGATTTTGATTGGAATTGCATTTAAGTTTTAGATAATTTTGGGAGGAATTGGAATATTAACAATATGAATGTTCCAATCCATGAACATGGTATATTTCTCCATTTATTTAGGTATTTAATATCCATCAACAGTGTTTTGTAGCTTCGGTGCAATTTTCAGTTTTTTGCACACCTATTGTTAAATTTCTAATTATTTATTTCTAAGTATTTTTTAATGCTATTTTAAACAGTAATTTAAATTTTACATTTAATTATTATTGCTAGTATATAGAAATGACTATATGTGTGTCTATATATACATACATATTTGTTTATTGACTTTGTCTCATAACTTTGCTAAAATCACTTATTAGATCCAGTAGTTTGGTTTTTTTTTTTTTTTTTACTAGATTCCTTAGTTTTTTCTGCATACACAATTATATTGTTTGAAATAGAGTTTTTCTGTTGCCTTACATGCCTTTCCTTTTTTATTCAAAAAATTTTCATGCCACTCTAGAAAATTCTTTAAAATTTCTTTTACTTGGATGTTCACTAAGATACTGAATAAAAATGGTAAGAATGCACATGTTTGTATTTTTCCTGATTACATGGGGAAACATTCCATATTTTTCATAAATATGCTTAATTGTGGTTTTTTTTTATTAGTGTCCTTTATATGATTAAGGAATTTCCACTTAATTCCTACTTTCCTGAGAACTTTTGATCACAAATGAGTGGTGTATTTTATCAAAGGTTTTTTGTATCTCTGAAATTGACATACAATTTTCCCCTTTATTTTGTTTATATCACTAATTTCATTAATTTTTAAAAATCTTATACTGATCTTGCATTTCTAGGATAAGCCCCTCTTAGTCTTGATTTATTATCATTGTTATATTGCTGATACAGTTTACTTATATTTTGTTAAGCATTTTTGTGACTATGATTATGAGGTACAACGATAAATAAATTTCTTTTCTTGCATGTCTTGATTGGGTTTTGATATAAAGGTTCTACCGGCCTTGGAATCTGAGACAGGAAATGACATTCTCTTCTATTTTCTGAAAGAATTTGTGAAGACTGGTACTATTATCTTTTTCATTATATATTTCATAGAATTTCCTATATACTCTGGCTTTGAGATTTCTTTAAGGCAAGTAGAGATATAGAATTATTCATATTTTCGATTTCTTCTTGAGTCAACTTTATTAAATATTTCATGAAACTTGTTCATTATTTTGTCTAAATTGTTGAGTTTATGTTTACAATACCATTAACATTTTACTGTCTGTAGGATCTCGCCTCCATTCTGGATACAAGTAATATATCAATTCACTTATCTTTTCCTCATAATCCTTTTTCTCTTTCTTACCTTATGCTCTTTTTTATTCTTTGATACGGAGTTTTGCTCTTGTTGCCCAGACTGGAGTGCAGTGGCATGATCTTGGCTCACTGCAACCTCTGTCTCCTAGGTTCAAGTAATTCTCCTGCCTCAGCCTCCTGAATAGCTGGGATTGTACGTGCCTGCCACAAGGGCCAGCTAATTTTTGTATTTTTAGTAGAGATGAGGTTTCACCATGTTGGCCAGGCTGGTCTCAAACTCCTGACCTCAGGTGATCTGCCCACTTCGTCCTCCCAAAGTGTTGGGATTACAGGCGTGAGCCACTGTGCCCAGCGTTACCTTATACTCTTATTTCCATATGTCTTTTACATTCCATATGAGCCCCACAAATCAACATTAATATATTTGCTTTGAACAATTGTTACTTTTAAAGAAATTGAGAGATGAAAGACAAATACGAAGTTCTTTGTTACCCACCTGTTTCCCTTTCCAGTGTTATTCATTCCTTCCTGTTGTTCCATGTTGATCCAAGTTTCCATCGGACATCATTTTGCTTTAATTTCAATGATTTCCTCTAACATTTCTTACAGTGAAGTTCTGTTGGCAACAAATACTTTTAAATTTTATTTTTCTGAAAATGTCTTTATTTTATCCTCATTCTTTGAATTATGTTTTTGTAGATATAGAATTCTGAATTCTGGACTGACAGGTTTGTTTTTGTTTGTCTTGCTTTGGCTCTTTAAATAGTTGTTTTCTTCTGGCCTCCATATTTTATAATGAAAAGTCAGCTGTTATTTGCATCATTAGTCCTTTGTATATAGTGTGTCTTTTTTTTCCCTGTTCTTGAGACTTTCTCTTTATTTGTTGTTTTTTAAAAATCAAAATTTTAATTTACGAGTAATAATTGTACATATTCATGGAATACATAATGATGCTTCAATACATATAATGTACAGTGATCCAATCAGGATAATTAGCATATCCATCATCTCAAACATTTGTCATTTCTTTGTGTTGGGAACATTTAACATCCTCCTTCTAGTTTTTTGAAACTAGATGTTACTGTCAACTATAGTCATCCTACAGTGGTATAGAACACTAACATTTATTTCTTCTATCTTGTTTTAATTTTGTATCCTTTAACAAGTTTCGTCCTATCCCTCCCTTTCCTTTATCCTTTCTAGCCTCTAGTATCCTCTGTTCTACTTTTTACTTATATGAGATCAACTTTTTCTAGCTTCACAAGTTAATGAGAATGTGTGGTGGTTAACGTGCTGTTCCTATCTTATATTATTTAGCATAATGTTCTCCAGTTTCATCCATGCTGCCACAGGATTTCATTCTTTTTAATGGCTGAATAATATTCCATTGTGTATACATGCTACATTTTTTTTATTTTTTGTTGTCGGACACCTAGGCAGATTCCATATCTTGGCTATTGGAGCAGTGCTGCAATAAACATGGGGGTACAGATGTCTCTTCAATATGCTGGTTTCCTTTCTATTGGATAAATGCCCAGTAGTGCAGTTGCTGGATCATATGATACTTCTATTTGTTGTTTTTTGAGGAACCTCCATATTGCTCTCCATGGTGATTGTACTAGTTTATCTTTAGTTTTAAACCTCTTTGTAGCTGTATTACTTTCTTATTGCTGCTGAGAACAAATGACTACAACAGTGGCTTAAGACAATGCACATTTATTATTTTAAATTTGTGGAGATCAGAAGTCTAAAATGGGTTTGTAGGGCTGTGTTCCCTCTGGAGATTCTATGGAAGAATTAGTTTCCTTGTCTTTTTCAGGTATTGGAGGCTGCCTACATTCTTTGGCTTACAGTCCTGTGTTACTCCAGCATCTGTTTCTATTCTTGCATTGTCCTCTCTGACTTTCATTCTCTAGCCCCTAATTTTTCTTTATAAGGACCATTGAGACTGCATTGGGTCCACTAAGACAATCCAGAATAATCCTCCTATCTCAACAACCTTAGTTTACTTGCACCTAAAAGGCCCTTTTGCTCCATGAGGTTTGTGTGGTTCCTGGGAGTTAGAACATGGGCATCTTTTTTGGTGGTTATAGTGTTGAGCACTGTTCTGCCCACCACAGTGGTTTTCTTTGCATTTATCCTGTTTTAGGTTCACTGTTCTCCTTGGACCTAAAGGTTTATTTGTTTTCCCCAACAAACTAGGAATATTTTTATTCATGTATTTTCTGCTCCATTCTCCCTTTCTCTTCTTCTGGGATTTTATTAAATGTATTTTAGATTGCTTGTTATTGTCTCACAGGTCAAGAAATAAAATAAAACGTTTCTGTCTCTGTTTTTCAGATCTGGTAATTTCTATTCGTCTGTTTTTATCTTCACTGGCCTCTTTCTTCCTGCAGCTTTCAATTTGCTCTTAAGTTCACCCAGCAGTAATTTTTTTCCCCTTTATTATAGATGATGTTTTCTTGCTTCTTTGCTTGTCTTGTCCTAGTGGATGATGCATTGTATGTGGGTCTGGACTGTGTTTCGTTGTGACTTAGTATGTACTGTCTTAGCATTACATTCCACTTAGTTCTCCACTTCCTGCTTCACAAGATAAAAAATCAGTCTTATATAAGGGACAAACACTACTGGACCACTATTAAAAGATGGATAGGGTATATTTCTTTTGTTCCAGAATTCTACAAATCTATTTTATTCCATTGCTCCAGTATATTTTGTTGATTCTGTCACTATATTGTCAGGATATTGCAGATTTTAGAGGAATGATTTTCTATATAACTACCTTTAAAGCATACAAATGATTTTTTCCCCAAACCGCATCATGAATACGAGTCTACATCTCACTAACAGTTGTAAAACTGGACACGTCCACAAAAGTGGCTTCTTCTTTTCCTGCTTCTCATGAACTCACTTTGGTAGTGACTAGAATCTACTTTCATTAAACAAAAATGAAAAAAACACATGTATATAAGTAATCCCAATGAGAGTGTTGAGATTTTTACAAGACTTTTTCATAGAAAAATTTTTGACTTATGGTAAGTATGCAATAATTGCTACTATTTTTTAAATTTGCAGAAGGGAGGTTTTTCAAATGCAGTGCTTTCCTTTTTACTCTCTAGCACTTTAGAGTGGCTGGACAATACTACATCACTTATATAGTCATGAAAGAAACAGGGCTCTAGATAGGAGGAGGTGGAATTTGAGAACATGAAATTATAGAATTGTAGGTACAACATAGAATCATAAAATGCTAGTTCTGAAAGTGATTGTAGCAGCATACTGTAATTACTTTGCATATGAGGAAACTGGATTTATGGAATTATTTTTGCTATAAATATTTATTCATGTGGACAATAATTAATACCACCACTACTAATAGCATTTAGGCTCTGTACAGCATGTTTTACCATGGAACTTTAAAACACACCAATGGCCTGGGTGCAGTGGCTCACGCCTATAATCCCAGCACTTTGGGATGCCAAGGCGGGTGGATCACCTGAGGTCAGGAGTTTGAGACCAGCCTGGCCAACATGGCGAAACCCTGTCTCTACTAAAATTACAAAACAAAATTAGCTGCACATGGTGGCATGCACTTGTAGTCCCAGCTACTCAGGAGGCTGAGGCAGGAGAATTGCTTTGGAGGCAAAGGCTGTAGTCAGCCGAGATCGTGCCACTGCACTCCAGCCTGGGCAGCAGAGTGAGCCTCCATCTCAAAAATAATTTAACAAATAAAATAAAACAAACACACCAGTGCCTAGAAATCTTAATTATTGATAAAATGAAAAAAATCTTAATGATAGAGCTTCCTGACAGTAAAATAGCTTGTAAAATGTGTTGAAAACTATGAATTAGCTGATACTGGTGCCACTGCAAATTATGTAAGTAAATTTCTCATTTTGGTGACAAGCTGAGTATATCAAAGAGGAAAAAATTCAATAGGAGATAGATCCATTGAGGCTATTTAGTACAGGAGGCTAGTTATGGGATGTTAGAAGAATTGAAAAGAGGTCAACCCTAGATTAGTGTAAATGTAAACTGAGGCTGGAGCCAAACCGAGAACGAAGACACAAGGCAAATGGCAGTGAGAATAGCCTTTATTAGGACTCACGGGCGAGGTTCCTCGGTCCAAAGGTGCGGGCCGAGGAAGTTGCCCTGAGGGAGGAGGGTAGGGGCTTTTTTATAGCCCGAGAGGTAGGGAAGCTGGTTGTACAAACAGAGCCTGGGGGGCCTTGAAACTACTAGGGCAGGAATCAAGTAAGGGTCATGAGGGAGGGATCTTTGGAAACTGTCAACTGAAACTGCTGTTTACAAACTTGTGGAATGCAGGTGAGCTGCAGGTCATGGGGGAGTGTGGATGCCCAGCCGGAACCTCTGATGTATGCAAGTCTGTGGGTGTGTTCAAAGAGGAAGGGAAGTCTTGAACAAAGGGCCTGCTACACCGGGTAACACTGCCATGTTGGGTCTAGATTCCTGCCTAACAATTAGCAATCCATAAATGGTCCCTAGAGCTAGACGGACAGTGGGAGAAGATGGTGTTATTAGCATCAGGGAGCTCAGGCTATAAAACAGAGGTGGAACTTGGGAGAAGTGGCCACCTGAGAGACCTGTTGATGGGCATGCTAGGAGGGTCACACGGCAGAACTAGAACTCTGGAGAAGGGAATCGCTCCAGGAGAGTTGGAGCCTCTGTGAGGACTGCCTGTCTGAGCAGTCAGGGTTGGGTTGGCCTGGAGAGAGTGCTTCTCAGTAGGAAATGGAAGCTCAAGGAGTTATTAGCTATTGCCAGACACTGATTGAGAAAAAGAGATGGGAAGAAATACTTACTCTCTCCTCTCTTTCAGCCCACTAATATTTATATTTGTGTTTTTATTTCTTGTTCCTTTGTGTATGATGTGAGGTAGAATACTGATTTTTTTTTTCTCTATATAGTGAGAAATATTCCCAGCCTCATTGGCTAAATTATCCATCATTTCTTCAATAATTTATAATGCCACATCACCATAGTTCATATACTCATATCTTTGAGTCTGTTCTGTTGTCTGTATTCATTTCCACTGACTTTCACTATTTTAATGACTGCATCTTTAAGTGTTATATATCTTGGTATCTAACAGGGACAGTCTGCTATCCATTGCCCCTGTTCTTTCCAACTATCCTTAGTTATTTGTGGATCTTTATTCTTCAAAATTAATTATTGAGTCATTTGTACAAGTGTATTAGTCAAAATTCTCCAAAGAAACAGAACAAAAGGGAGTGTGTGAGTGAGGGAGAGAGATTGAGATTTATTTTAATCTCATGTGAATTGTGAATTGGAGGCTGGCAAGTCCCAATTTGCAGCAATTTGCAGGATAGGATGACAGGCTAAAGACCCAGGGAACAGTTGATGTTGAAGCCCAAGTCCAAAGGCAGGCTGATGGTCAAATTCCTCCTTGTTCTGGGAAGGTTCTTCTTTTTTCTTTTTAGAGTCTTCAGCAGATTGGATGAGGCCCACTCATGTTTGCTTTACTCAAAATCTACTGAGTTCAGTGTTAATCTCATTAAAAAAATACTTTCATAGAAACATCTAGAGTGTTTGACCAAATATCTGGTTACTGTGGCTTACAAAGTTGACATGAAATTAACATGACAACAAGATTCCTCAAAATAGTATTTCTCTTATTTTAATTTGAATTACATTGAATTGGTATGTTAATTTTGGAAAATTAACATTATTGGAGTATTGAATTATTCTGTCCATGAATATAACATGCCTCTCCATTTATTTAAGTCTTTCCTTACATCCTTCAATAAAATTTTAAAATTTTCTGCATAAAAGTCTGCATGTATTGTTTTTGTTGATATTGTAAATGGCATTTTATATTATATTGTATTTTTGTTTATTTAATGCTAGAATAGTAGAATACTATTGATTTTTTAAGTTGACAGTGTATCAGCCATCTTTCTTAGGAGTTTTAACACTTGGCCTGTGAATTTTCTTGGAATTTTTACATATGGGATGATATCAGTAGAAATATTAGTTAGTTTACATTTTTTCCTTTAATTTTTTTTTTCTAATTTTATTTCTTTGTCTCATTGTGTTGGTCAGTACTTCCAGTATTATGCTGAAATCTTTTGTTGCTAATGGATAATTTTTTTCTTGAAAGGAATGCTTCTAATTTTTTTTTTATTGTGAATAATATTTTTTTCTAGATATCTTGGTAGGTGACCTTTATCAGTTACAAAAGCTATTTTCTACTCCTAGTTTTCTGTGAAATTCGTTTTTATCATAAAAGGCATTGAACATCATTTTGTTTTTTTGCTTAATCTTTTGAGATGATAATATGGTTTTTCTCGTTTAAACCATTAATGTACTGAAATTACAATGATGTATTTTCTGATGTTGCATAATTCTTAATTTCTTCATTCTTAATAATAAACCATAATAACCTTAACTTCTATAAAAGAGACCACTGGTGGCAATTAGATTTTTTTAAGTGATTTTTGCATTTATGATTATGAATATAATTTAGGCCAAAATTTTTTGTTTTCTTGTACTGCTTTTATCTAGTTTTGTTACCTTAAAAGCTACAGCATCATATTTTCTAAAGCAACTTGTACTAAATAGACACCGTTTTTGCTTAACATTTGAATAGGACTGACTTGTGAAACATCTAGACTTTTTGACATTTTTGGGGAAGGGGGAGTGAGGAAGGTAAAATGAGGAAGATTTTTTGATAACTCTTTCAATTTTTAAAATAGCCCTAATCTATTTAATTTCTGTATTTATTATACCAAATTTTGCAAGTTATATTTTTCCCAGAAATTTCTTTCTTATCTAGGTTTTTTGATTTATTGTTTTCATAAAATTCTTGCATGATTTTCAAAACTCTCTATTATCTCTTTAGCTATCTCCTTATTTTATTTATTTAATTTTATTTTTTAGATACAGGGTCTTGCTCTATTGCCAGGATGGAGTGGAGTGAATGATCATAGCTCACTGCGGCCTTGAACTCCTGGGCTCAGAAGATCTTCCTCCCTAAGCCTCCCAAGTACCTGGGACTACAGGCGTGCACCACCATCCTCAGCTGATTTTTAAATTTTTTGTAGAGATGGAGTCTGACTATGTTGCCCTGGCTGGTCTTGAACTTCTGGCCTCATGCAATCCTCCCACCTTGGTTTCCCAAAGTGCTGGGATACAGGTGTGAGCCACTGCACCTGGCCCTTTCTTATTTTTAATAAAGAAAATAATGTTGGCCAGGCACGGTGGCTCATGCCTGTAATCCCAGCACTTTGGGAGGCCAAGGCAGGAGGATCATGAGGTCAGAAGATTGAGACCATCCTGGCCAACATGGTGAAACCCCAGCTTACTACAATACAAAAAATTAGCCAGGCATGGTGGCATGCGCCTGTAGTCCCAGCTACTCAGGAGGCTGAGTCAGGGGGAATTGCTTGAACCCGGGAGGTGGAGGCTGCAGTAAGCTGAGATTGCGCCACTGCACTCCAGCCTGGCAACAGAGTGAGACTGTCAAAAAAAAAAAAACAAAAAAGAGAGAGAGAAAATAGTTTTATGTTTTCTATTCTTTTTTGTTTAGTCTTACAGAGGTTTGTTTACCTTGATAGTCTTTAAAACACAAGCAGACTTTAGGGTTGTTGATGATCTTTTGTGTTGGATCTCCATGTCACAGATTTTTTTCCTTTGGGTCCTTTGTTCCAGGAATGAGGCTGGGGGTGATAGTGGTGATGAGGAAGGAAAGGAGAGTAAGATTTGCTCTTGCTTCACCCCTCCTCCAACCCATGATTGCCTGTTATTTCCATCTGACAGCAAGTAGAATAAGGACTTGAGCAGTAAGGAGGAGGATACGCTTTGAGAGGGGTTGAATATTCCAGGGAAGAGTATAGTGTGAAAAGATGGAAAATCTCAAGACATAGCTGCAGTGCAAAGGAGAGCTATGGTCTTGGGGCAATAAATGGCAGTGGATGCATTAGGTCAGGGACTGTCTTATTTCCTCTCAAGTCACAGGCTACCAGAAAGGCAATATCTGAGGTTCTCACAAGACTAACATGTGCTAGGTTAAATAGAGAGTGGTTGTCACTAATAAATCAAAGTATTACTAATAGTAAATGATTCATTCTGGAAAGTCTTGGGGCTTTCTATTAGGGCTCTTAGGGCCTGTATCTTATAAGATGCTAAGCCTAGACCAATCTGAGACATGAAAAATATGTATTTCTAATGAGTTTAAAAAAATTACTTATACTCTAATTTGTTCCCAAAATAATTTAATGTGACTGTGCTAACAATAATGGAAATGTCTCTACCCTGAAAAGCTAATTACAGTAGTTCCTCCTGTGTCTGTGCAATCATCTTGGATTGATTGTGAAATGCCAGTAGGGGTGGCATTGACAGTTATTAACTCTACCTCTTTGTAATATTTGCTGTTGTTTTGTTTTTGAGGCTGAGAAGATGGCTTAAAAGTGGTCTAGACTACTGTGTATGACTTCCAATACCAAGAGGTTGGAAGGTATTCAAGCAATTTTCAGTCCGGTTAAACTCAGAGGAATACCTTCTTGTCAGGCAGGTTTTACATTTTATCTGTCGTTAGGCCTACTCAAGACTACAAAATAAAAAGAGTAAATTTACATCAGGTAATAAGGCAAAAAGAATTTTAGTAACTTCTCACAGCATTCTCCTCTGCTTTCTTGCTCACCAGTCCGTTGGTGGGAAGAGTGTAATAGACTAGCAAGGCGCATGTGGGAACTTTTTGAGTGTTATACATTTTTTCCAAAACTTGGTCTCGATGGAGGTTCACGTGTGTATAAAATATTTATTAAGCTGTATAATAAAATTTGTGTGCTCTATGTATATTATACAACAAAAATGTGTGATTTTTCTTTTATTTCCTAAAAGGATAAATAATACTAAATACATTTTTTTTTTTACTAAGTCAGAAGAGGTTATATAAATGTGTTGTTCCTTAACAAGACTTTTAATATCATCTTGAAATTCCATTCTGTGGCTCCCATGATGAACTGAGTTCTTACTGTCTTTCATTTTGATCCTCAAAGCTGCTTTGCTTCCCAGAATGTTTTAAATTAAGTAATTGTTGTTAGTTTGCATTTTGTTGATCTTATACAAGTTAGAAATAGCTTGAGGAAGTTTAGATAAAAAGCAAACACCTATCTAAACATGAAAAGTAATCAACAATGTGCTGCATATTTAAGTATTAGGTAAATACAATTTAGAGGTTAATAAACTACCTGCTTTATCTCCTTCATATTGGTTTCGTTCTGCTTTCATTGGTTGTTTAATGAGAATAGATAACACAAAGAAAAACCTTTGTATTAAACTAACATGCTTAAATTTAGATTTGAAACATGTAAGAGCAAAAAGTGGTAGTTAATAGGAATTTATGGTAAAGCTCGTCATAATTGTGAATATTCAGTTTATTTGTATTAATGGTTTATCCAGGTTTCCTACTATGGTGGTGGTTAATTTTACCAATTTTACTATGTTTATCACAGACTCCTTGGTTATGTACAATGGACTTGGGATTTCCAGCTTTCTTTTTCTTTTTTATTTTTGAGATGGAGTCTCACTCTATTGCCCATGCTGGAGTGCAGTGGCGTGACCTCGGCTCACTGCAACCTCCGCCTCCCGGGTTCAAGTGATTCTCCAGCCTCAGCCTCCTAAGTAGCTGGGACTACAGGCACCCGCCACCATGCCTAGCTATTTTTTTTTTTTGGTATTTTTAGCAGAGACGGTGTCTCGCCATGTTGGCCAGGCTGCTCTCGAACTCCTGACCTCAGGTGATCCACCTGCCTTGGCCTCCCAAAGTGCTGGGATTACAGGTATGAGCCACCATGCCTGGCCTCCAGCTTTCTTAAATAATGAGAACTAACTCCTTGCTTCCCTTTGACTCTTGTTTTTATAGGCAGCCCTGCAAGTTGGGGGCCATGGAGAGAGGCTACACCAGTGTCGAGAAGTCATGCTTCTAACTTACAAATCCATCCCCATGCAAGTGGATGGGGAGCCCTGTAGGTTGGCCCCAGCTATGATTCGGATCTCCCTGAGGAATCAGGCCAACATGGTACAGAAGAGCAAGAGGAGAACATCCATGCCTTTACTTAATGAGTGAGTCTGCTCATGGCCTACCTTGCTTAACACGAAGACCTTGGAGAGGAGAGTGCAGAGCATGTGCATGGTCTGGGAACCTCACTGTGTTGGGAAGAGGAAAAAAGTCCGGGAGACTCAGCAGTTCCTTGGTTTCTCTCGTGGGAACATATAGAGTTTTTTCCCCTTGTTTATTGTACAGTTCCACACCCTTCTTTTAGTAGTTATTACTGTACATGAGATAGATGATTCTTCTTCACTGACCACTTGAGAATATATTTATTGAGACTCTAGAAAATCATTGAGAGGGATTCTAGGGTGGTAAACTGTGTTCAGGTAAATGTGTTTTTGTTTGTTTTGTTTCAGGGAAGCACATAGTTAGCCTGCTCTTTACTTAGGTCGCTTGGAGAGTGTTGGTTTCTCCAGTCGCGGCTGGTTGGCAGAGCTGGTCAGTGGCTGGCCTCTATCCACATTGCATCTCTTTCTGCCTGCCAGCGAATTGTTCCCTTCCTGATGTTCCTATTTTGGGGTCCTGCATACTCTGGTGCTTCAACTCAGCATTGGCTATCTGGGCAGCATCCTATTGTCCAGACATAGCCTGACCCACTCTTTCACACGTGGTATCCCTCCTGGAGTTTTCCTTTCTTAGGCATTTTAATAAACTGACTTGAGGTAAGGTAATAATGACTAGATATTTAGAATGCATATTCATTTTATAGTGTGTCTCACTCCAACTAGTGATTAAGTGTCTGTGGGGTTGGAGAAGGGGATGGATAATGAACGGAAGTTTTGGCATCTTTTGAATATTTCCTATATATCATGCTGTATGCCTAAGGCCATTTCAGGGCTTAGCCTTGTGTCATTCTCTGTCACAGTGAGGGACTCTCAAAGGTGCTTCTCCCGTTTGTGGCCTGTCATGCATGGTTATCTATTTGCACTGAGTGGCTGGCTTCCTTGTGGTGCCTGTAAAGCAAGGGCATGCTTTGCCATGCATTTATGCAGAAGTCCCTAGAATAGCCAGCAACACAGGTGCCCTCACTCACTACCAACACTTACTGTTCTCTCTCTGTGGTGGCCCATGTTGATGAGCAGGATTAGGTAGTGCTCTCAGAGTATTCCAGCTTTTGGCATCTGGGTCTCAGTTTGAAGCTGGGATAAAAAATCGACTCTGTCCTCTCCTTCCTTCTCTCCCAGAATCCAGACTTCCCCCAGAATTTTTCCTAGATTATTTTCCAGAGGTGTTTTTTAGTTACATGTCTTTCTTTGTTTACATTTAGCGTTTAGTGAAACTCCTGACTCGTTCCTCATGCTGCCTGCCCTCCCTGCCTTTACCTTCTGTTAGGTTAAATACACAATTGCTGAGGTTATATTTTAGAAAACGTGGAATGTCAGTAGTTGTATATGGTTCATCAAATTTACCCTAGAAATGTTAGAGTTAAGTGGACCATGGGTTTGCCAGAAATCTATGAAATACTAAGTGAAAAAAAATCTCTGAAACTGTACTATAGTCTATGTTGTTGGGTCACTTTTAGATAGTTTGTTAAGAAGATATGCAGAAAAAGTTTTTACTATGTTTAGGCAGAGAGCTCATAGTCTTAGGCCTGCTTCTTCTGTATTTAATAACCTTATCAGACATGAAATGGTTTTCAGCTGGTTTAGTTTTAAACAGCTTTTACCTTTGTGTTGAGAATTCGTATTTGCTCAACAACCATATTGTTAAGAATTCATTTGGTTTTCTGCACCTATAGAAGCACATAAAAAGAATTGTTTTCTTTTTGTACTCATGGCACACGTGATATATGATGGCACTTCTTGTTAGCACTTAGCTATGCAAGTGTTCAAGAAGCAGCCTCAACTTAAAAATACTGTTACTGGCTGGGTATGGTGACTCACACCTGTAATCCCAGCACTTTGGGAGGTCAGGTGGCCGGATCACTTGAGACCAGGAGTTCAAGACCAGCCTGGTCAACATGGCAAAACCCCTTCTCTGCTATAAATACAAAAATTAAACAGATGTGGTGGCACATGCCGGTAATCCCAGCTACTCAGGAGGCAGAGACACCAGAATCTCTAGGACCACAAGGCAGAGGGTGCATGGAGCTGAGATTGCACCACTGCACTCCAGTCTGGGCAACTGAGCGAGACTCTGTCTGGAAAAACAAAACAAAACAAAACAAAAACCCCAAACAACAACAACAATAACAAACACCAGAACTGTTATTTACTTTCTACTAGAGGCAGTGGTGCCTGCATCCAGGCCACCCCATGCCCTCTGAAAGACTTACGAGAAACGGGAATAATAGTATAATTTTCATTTTATTAATGAATATTTGTAAGACTTAAAAATAACAAAAATCTTTATTACTACTTGTGAAAAATTATTCAACACTATATTTTCAGAAAATCAATACAGATAGCACATTTTCAAAAGAAAGCAAAAAACCCTAGTCACCTTGTAATATTTGCTTACTAAACCTTAATTTCTCTCATTCTAATCTTATTTACCTTCTATGATTAAATATTTCTTTTGATTTTACCAGAAAACCTTGTTTTGAAATCTAAGGTCTTCCACTGGATTTCCAAGTGGAGTTTCAAGTTCAAGGTCAGCCTTTCCTTTAAGACTTTTCTATAAGTTTTCTTCCACCTTCTGAGTCCTTCAAGCCTTTCTCTGCTTTGGCCATCAATTGTGTGAAGTGTACCATTTCAAACAATGAAGAAAGAGAAATTCGAAAGACATTTTCTTTTTTTCCTGCCTTCCTTTCTTCGCCTTTTTTCTTTACTCGAGGAGATCTAGTCGAAAATATCTTTAGAATTTTTAGCTTAAAAACCTCTGTGTGTGTGTGTGTGTATGTTTGCATGTGTGTATGTCTGTGTTTGCGTGTGTGCGTTTGCATGTGTGTATGTGTGTGTTTGCATGTGTGTATGTATGTGTGTGTTTGCATGTATGTGTGTTTGCATGTGTGTGTTTGTGTGTGTATGTTTGCGTGTGTGTATGTATGTGTTTGCGCGCGCGTGTATGTGTGTGTTTGCGTGTGTGTATGTGTGTGTTTGCGTGTATGTGTGTTTGCATGTGTGTATGTGTGTGCGTGTGTGTATGTGTGTGTTTACATGTGCGTGTTTGTGTGTATGTTTGTATGTGTGTGTGTTTGCGTGTGTGTGTGTGTGTGCATGCGTGTGTTTGCATGTATGTATGTGTGTGTTTGCATGTGTGTATGTGTGTGTGTTCCCAATAAGAAGAAGGTGGCTGTTTAATTCATCTTTAAAAATTAGGCTCCTTTCACACAGCATGTTAATTGGATATTCAAGACGTAAGTGCTGTGGGTCCCTTAACAGCAGTTCCCTTTCCACTTACATGCCAGTTCTCCTTGTGGTTCTGCCCTTTCTCTGGGAGACTGTATCTCTGATCTGTGTCTTCAGCCCAGAATTTTCTTCTAAAAATTGAAGACTGATACCCAAATATCTTAGTTAACATTTTTACCTTAATGTCTCGCGGTAACCTCAAACTACATGCTAGAAACTGGACTCATTAACTTTATTTACTTGGCTTTTCTTCCCCACCATCCAGTGAGCCTATTCCATTCACAGTTGTACACAGGAAACTACCATCCACTCATTTGTCCTGTTCCTGGCCTTTGAGGTTCTCTCAGTCACCTCTACTTCTATACACTTGTGTTAGTCCATTTTTGCATTGCCGTAAAGAAATACCCAAGGCTGGATAATTTATTTATTTATATTTATTTGTTTATTTATTGAGATAGAGTTTCACTCTCTTGCCCAGGCTGGAGTGCCATGGTGCCCTCTTGACTCACTGCAATCTCCGCCTCCCGGGTTCAAGTGATTCTCCTGCCTCAGCTTCACGAGGAGCTGGGACTACAGGTGTGTGCCACCATGCCCAGATGTATTTTTGATAGAGACAGGGTTTCTCCACGTTGCTCAGGCTGGTCTTGAAGTCCTGGGCTCAAGTGATCTGCCCACCTCAGCCTCCCAAAGTGCTGGGATTACAGGCGTGAGTCACCGTGCCTAGGCAAGGCTGGGTAATTTGTAAAGAAAAGAGTTTTATTTGGCTCACAGTTCTGTAGACTGTACAAGTATGGGACCAGCATCTGCTTGGCTTCTGGTGAGGCTTCAGGAAGTTTACAGTCAGGGCTAAAGGTGAATGGGGAGCTGGCATATCACATGGTGACAGAGAGAGCGAGATGGGGGAGGCACCATACTCATTTAAACAACTGATTGTCACATGAACTCAGAGTGAGAACTCACTCACTACCCCAAGGAGGGCACCAAGTGTTTATGAGAGATCTGCCCTCATGACCCAAACACCTCTGACCAGGCCCCACATACAACATCGGGGATTCCATTTCAACATGAGATTTGGATGGGACACATGTCCAAACCATATCAACATCCATCAGGGTAGCTACCACATTCTTTGAACTCTATCTTCTATTTATTTCCCAAGTCTTTCACGCTCATCCCCTCTATCCTCTCTACTGCTAAAGCAGCCAGAGTTCAAAGGTCATGCGAGCTACCTCTCAGCAGCATTACTAAAATATGCTTCTGACTATTTTCTTCTTCCCACCCTTGCTGCCTTCACATAATCTGTCTCTTCTGATATACCAGTTAGATTGATCTAAGAATCCCAAGCGTGTGTTCCTTAGCTTTGCAGACCTTTTCGATCACTCCCTTCTTCATTCTCTTTGCTCTTTGTTCCAGGGAAGATTGCTGTTCCTGGAACAGTAGCCTGTCTGCTACATCATCCTGGTTTTGCTTTCAGGTCCTCTTCTTGCAGTGCCCTCTGCACCTCTTTATCTTCTGCTAACTCCTTGCTCACAGCTTAGGACCCCATTGAATTACTACTTTTCCTAATAAGCCTTTTCTGTCTACTTCTAGCTGTTAGATGTACCTTTACATGCTTCAGTGGTGCTCTTGGTTATTTCCATGACACTACCTACTAAAAATAGTGTAATCATGGATTTACTCCTCCCTTCTCTGCTCTGTGGGGAGGCCCTAGGATTTTCCTTTTAGGATCCCCAGTCTCGGTCATAGGTCCTGAGACACAGTCACATCTTGCATCAGCGACCCACACTTGAATCTATTCTATGAGGCTGTCTCTGCTGTGTTTCTCAGAAATTGCTTTCTAAGATAACATAAGTCTAAAATTTTGTGAATATAAAACTAATATCAAATATGTTTTGATCACATTGTCTTATAAATGAAAGATACATATTTAATGATTTCAAGCTATAGCCCACATGGATAGAAGGGATTTCCATGAGAAATAGTTAACTAATAGGGCTTCATGATGCCACTAGATCTTCATTTATGCAAAAGGAAAAATTAATGTTTCCTAAAAAATATTTCTTGGCTTATAACCCCATTTGCCATTACTATACACAAACTAAAAAGCTAGGTCCCACTGTGTCCAGAAGCTCCTCATTTATATGGGAGCATATGTCATTTTATCATAGCATAGGAATCTACACAGAGTTTGAACTCCAGTAAATACCTTCCCCACAAAAAGGAATAAGCAGATGTATCTAGGTTCATATTCGTATGCTAGTAACATGATAAGCTGGATTATGTTCTTTATTTGCAAGATGCCATTGAAGGAGAATAGCAACAAAATTACCCAGGTGTTTCAGGAGATCCCCAGGTATTTCAGGAGATCTTCAATGAACTATTAATAAATAGATAATATTATCCTTAGTTCACCAGTAATTAAGGCTTCATTGTTAAAGATGATCATTTTAACCAATGGCCAGATTTCTAGTCAGCAAACTTTGAATTGAGCAATCGAATTCCATCATCCTAGGCTGCTGAGACGTATTATATTGGTTGGAAATGATAGTACTTGGAGGATAACACAGACAGAGAGAGGCTTGGACTGGAGTTAACTCATGGGTGACTTTGTATGAAAAGTTATGTATCCTGCAGAACAGAGATCCAGGGAACTAGGTCTAATGTAGTTCCAATGAAACTCTTTAAATAAGAGAGTGGAGAGAATAATTATGTAAAGTCAACAAAACATTTTGGGTTTAGTTTCTTAAATTCTACATTTTATCTTTTCTAGCAGCTGCTGTAGACTCCATTATAAAAGAAAGGAGAAAAGGGAGAAATCTGTGGTTTGATTTTTCTCCCCAGAATATGGGTAGAATGACAGCAATACAGTGATAAAATGAGACTTTCTTGGTATTACCTTGGGAGTTTTTTAAAAGCCTTTGTTGTTTAACTGAAGGAAGTTGAAGTTTTGGTTCAGACATTTTTTAAGATTATTGTCTTTTGATGAGTGTTCCTATAAAGCCTGGGGAAACCTGATGGCTGTGTGATGAAAGGGTTAAATTCACTTTGAATCTTTTCAAAGATGAGTTTACCATGCCAGCCTACCACACAATATGTAAGTGCGTGCCTTCTCTCCTTGGGTGTCCTGATGGGCCTGAGCAAGGGAGGCCATGGTCATCCCCCCGCACCCCCCGACCTGCTGTCCTGCATCGACCCCAGCCTGGCCCTGCTCCAGTCTGTGACTTGCCTAGAACCAGCGCCTTCTGTGTGTCCTGTTGGCTTCATTGCTATCACCGGCTTTTTTTGGATTATTTCCGTGGCTGGCTTGGTTTTCCTTTTCCTTTCCTTCGCTGTTTGGTGATGCGCTCATTTAATTTCTGTTTAAATTTTGTGTGTCTCTCTTTCTCTCCCCTGGCTTGTTCCTTGTCTGTCCACGCTGTCGCTGACTCTGTCTTCGCTGCTCATTCCCTGCTGCCTCTAGTATTCACCAGGTGCAAACTGCGGACCTGCGGCGAGTGTCTGCTCCCCCCGGCTCCTTCACCATGTGAGTACAGTGCCGTTCTGTTTCTACATTTTCTCCCCAGCCTCGTCTCCTCAGGGTTGGACTACCTGTGTCCCTTGCCTTCACAGGTCTGTTCCTCAGATAAGGAAGCCACCTCACCAGAATTGCTTTCTGTTGCCCTCTTTGATTTGAAATGGAGCTGTGAAGTTTTTTATGTTCTATGTGCTTCCATCCTCTATCTAAGTTAATAGTTCAATTTTTGGATGAGATACTTTAGGGCTCATGGTTGCCTGGGGTTGTGTAGAATTCCATACTAAGCATTGGTTTTTATGGAAAGTGCATAATACCATTAGACTATGTCATTACTTACAGCTCAGAGATAAGCTTGAGGAAGTGCCTGCAGCCCTCAATTTCTGGATGAAACCTTAAGATTATGCATGGAGTTTTGAGTGTGTGTATGTGCGTATTTCTATTTTGGAAGATCCATAGTTACGATAAAAGTTCAATGACCCCAAACTGTCACTGAGTTAGCAAAATGCATTTTTATGTATATTTAGGAGTTTCTGCTTAATGTAGTCCAGGGTATTATTTTTTTCTACTGAAAACAAAAAATATGTTTTTTAGCATTTCAGCTCAGAATTATTTTGTGCTCTGGACTCTGCTTTGTCCTTGGTTTTCTCCATATCACATATGCTTGTCTAGCATTCATTATGTTTCAGGGACTGTTACAGATACTTTACATATTAATTAATTTACTCTCCCAACAACCCTTGGCCATATGTGGTATAATTATCTCCCTTCTATGCATGAGGAATCTGATAGAGAGCTTAAGTAACTTGCCCAAGGTCACACAGTTAATAAATCATAGAGTGGAATTCAAACTCAGGAAGTCTGGCTTCAAAGTTCATGTTCTTAACAATTTGCAGTCTGCTGCCTTTCATCTGTCAGGATCCTGTGTATTTCTCAAGGCCCACTTGAATGATTACCTTTCCAAATAATTCTGCTTTGATTCTTGCTGTCAGAGTTAACTACACCCTCACTGGAGTTTATCATTCATGTATCTGTTACAGTTCTCAAGGTTTAATTTAGTGTTAATTACTTTAACTCTGTGTCTGTGTATTTCACACAGTAGACTTAGGCTATTTGAGATGATTGGCAATATCTTAATATGAATTTTGTGTTCCCAGCCCTGTTCAGAGATTTTAACATGAAGTATTCTGAAGCCAAACAATGATTGGTTGGTTTTCTTGGTGGAATGAATGAATAAAAGAATACATGTCTAAATAGAATTGTACAGTATATAACATCTGGTGATATATATGACAAAGCAATTCCTAAAGTTCAGTTATATAATCCTACTTTCAACCCTCGTCTTATGCATACTAATTTATTTATTCATTAAACTATGTATTCAAAAACCTTTATTTTACACTTGCTCTGTGTCAGACACTAGTTTATGCTTTGTGTCTAGTGGTAAGCACAACATAGCACTACCTTCCTGGAGCTTACACTTGAGCAAAGAATCAATAAGAAAATGACATTTGATTGCCAATTTGAATGTTGTGGCTGGAGTAAAATTGTGTGTTCTATAAAGGCCAGTTCAGTAAATTGGAGTTTAAGGAGTGGCTGCACGTGATCATTATTTTTAGTGACTACATTGATCGTGACCAAAGAATTGAGAATGTTAACAGCAGAAACGCATATGATAGTCATCCTGTTTCTATCATGGGTTAAATTTTGGTTGTATTTACACTTTAGTCATATATCTTAAATTGGACTGGTTTATCTCTTTTTCCACGAGTGTGTGTGCTACGTACAGTGAAGTAAATGGTCATACTTGTTTCTCTAGGGTGCAGCAGGCACTAAGTTGTGGTTACTTTAAAACTTGAATGTTAATTTGAAAATATTTTATATCTACGTATGATATATATTAAATATTACATATCATAGATTTCCTACCCACAGGTAAAACATTTATATGATAAACATTAAATCAGGATATTATTTTAAAAATCAGATAACAAAACTTTATAGAATACAGCAAGGAATGTGGAGAAAAGTTTAAGCACAATATATGCATTTTGTCTTTTTATGTTATAGCAGTGAGGATAACCTTGATTTACTCACACACCAGTGTTTGCTAATTTCAACAATGTTGAGAAAACCATGGTAACATTGCTTTGGTCCTGTAGAAGTTAAGAGCCCCAGTATCATGAAGTGAGTTTTTATATATTTTTGTGGGTGAAGGGAAGGGGATTGCAATCTCACCGGCCATTCTCTGCTCAGAACAACTCTTTTTTACAGATCTTTTCTTTGGGTGAACCCTCTCTTTATGCTGCTCTTGAAGCAATTGTTCCTTCCTTGAGAAACTTGAAGTAATCTTTTTTTCTCTCTAGCTTTCAGAAGACTTTTTCTCCAGGGATGGAGTGCATGGTGGTAACAATGCAATGCATGAAGTATTAGGAATTGCAACATACTACTAATGCCTGTGTATATGCAAAATTTCCAGTTTATTCAAAGAAAAATCATGAAATTTTCTGTTTTGATCATATATGACAACATATGAATTGATGAATTTTAATCAATGGAATTTAGTGGTCTCATCCAATAGGACAAAACAAAGCAAATAGAATATTTCTCCCCAAATCTTGTACAGTGCAACTCAATGAATTAATACATTCTTTATAATTGATTGGCTTCATGATGAAGTAAAGTCCTCATTGGAAGACACATGTACACACTACATTTCATAAATCATGACTAGTCATGCTAAATGCTGTAACTGCCAACTCCTATTCACCTAATGCCAAAAAAGTGTGAAACTGCAGAATGTGTCTTTCTAGAACTCTCTTAGCCTTTAGTAGCTACCTCTCATTAGGTTCTATTTCCCTCCTGCTCTTCCCCCAACAAAATGAAATACTGTGTTCCATTTACACCTAATTTATTCATTGCTTTCATCTGCCAACAAACATTATTGAGTGTTTACTTCGGTTACTAGATACTCTGTGGGATATTGGAGAAGCAGAGATGAGGACACTAAGGTTTCTGCCCAGGAGAAACGAACACACTAGGAACAAACCCAGTTGTGTTGCCTATGACAGAATTATGAAGCAATGCGACAAGCATTCAAGTAGAGGTTCTGGTTGTTCTTCCATATGAATGACTTTGTATTGAGTGTTTATTATATTTGCTTTTATTTTTAATATTTAAACTTAACATACTGTAAACCTGACCTTTCTTGTGTACAGTTCCATAAGGTTTAAGACATATAAAGATTCATATAATATAAAGATTCATAACATATAAAGATTCACCACCGTAGTCAGGATATAGATCAGTCTGTCACCCCAAAAGAACTGCCTCATGATGTATCCCATTGTAGTCAAACCCTCCCATCTCCCAACCTCTAGCAACCACTAATCATTATAGTTTTGTGTTTTCAGGAATGCCATATAAATGGAAGTATACAATGTGTGGTGCATTGTAGTTGGCTTCTTTGACTGAACACTACACCTTTGAGATTTATCCAAGTTGTTGCATATATCAATTATTTGTTCCTTTTTATTGCCCAGCTGTATTTCATTGTATGGATGTTTTAGCTTGTTTACCCACTCCCCCATTGAAGGATATCTTGGTTATTCTTCCAGTTTGGGGCAATTATCAGTAGAGTTCCTATAAACATTGATGAACAGGTTTTATGTAAACATAAGCTTCATGTCTCTAGGTTAAACATGTAGGAATGGGATTGCTGGGTCATATGGTTAAGTGTATGTTCACCTTCGTAAGAAACTGACAAACCGTTTTCCAGAGTGGTCGCACCATTTTGCAGTTCTACCAGCAATGTAAGACCATTCCAGTTGCTCCACATCCCTGTCAGCACTTGTACTGTTAGCATTTGGGAAGCATGTGTCCAAGTCTTTTGATCATTTTTTAATTGGGCTGTTTGTTTTCTTCCTGTGAGTTTTGAGAGTTCATCATGTATTCTGCCCCCAAGACCTTTGTGTGCTTTGCAGGCATTTTCTCCCAGTATATATCCTGTCTTTTCATTCTCTTGATGATATCTTTTGTAGAGTAAAACCTTTTGACAGAATCCAGATGATCTTTTTTTTTTCTTTATTGAGTTGTGGTATTGGTATTATGTTAAAGTACTCTTTGTCTAATTCCAGGTGAATATTTTCTCCTTTGCTTTCTCCCAAAAGTTTTATAGATTTTCTGTTTTGCATTTAGTTATGTGATCTGTTTTGAGTTTTTTTCTATAAGATGTGCTGTTTAGCTTGAGGTTAATGTTTTCGCATATGGATGTTCAATCCTTTCAGCACCATTTGTGAAAAGATTATCTTTTTCTATTGAATTGCCTTTACAACTCTATCAGAAAATCAATTGGATGTACAAAAAGTCATCCCTTAGTATCCATAGGGGATTTTTTCCAGAGTCCCATTTCTTAGATTCTTAGGTGCTCAAGTCCCTCATATAAAACAGGTATTTGCATATAACTTATGTACATACTTTCATGTATTTTAAATCATCTCTAGATTACTTATAACATCCAATACAGTACAAATGCTATGTAAATAGTTGTTATACTGTATTGTTTGGGGAATTGTGATGAGATAAATAGTCTGTACATGTTCAGTATAGACAAAACCATCATTTTTTTCTAACTATTTTCAATCTGTTGTTGGTTGAATCTGCAGATGTAGAACCTACAGAAATGGAGAACTGATTGTGCACACACACGTACACACACACACAGACACACAGATCCAGTGTAAACTCTATTCTGTGCCATTGACCTATGGTTTATGCCTTTGCCAGTGCCATATTCTTTCTATTATTGTGCCTTTATAATAACTCTTAAAATCTGGTTTCATTATTCCTCCAAATGTATTCTTCATTGTCAACACTGTCATGGCTATTTGAGTTCCTTTGTCTTCCCATAAACATTTTTAGAATCAGCTTGCCTATGTCTCCAAAATTTCTACTAGAAATTGGATGACTGGAATTATATTGAGTGTATAGATCAACTTGGGGAATGTTGACATCTTTACTGTGTTGAGACTCTCAGTTAATAAATTCTTTATGTCTCTTAGTTTATTTGATTTGTCCATCATTGCTTGGTAGTTTTCTGCATAAAGATTTTGTACATATCTTGTTAGATTTGTGCCTACGTAGTTCATGTTTTTGGAGCTATTGTAAATGGTATTTTTTGGCGTGTTTTAAAAATGTTTGTTTCCAATTGCTCATTGCTAGTATATAGAAATACTATGGATTTTTTTTTTTTTCTTTCGAGACAGGGTCTCACTCTGTCACCCAGGCTGGAGTGCAGTGGTGCGATTTCAACTCACTGCAACCTCTGCCTCCTGGGTTCAAGTGGTCTTCCCATCTCAGCCTCCTGAGTAGCTGGGGACTGCAGGCACAGGGTAACATGCCTAGCTAACTTTTGAAGTAGTGTGGATTTTTATATGTTGACCTTGTATCCTATTGGCCTTACTAAATTCATTTTTTAGTTCTAGGAGTTTGGTAGCATCCTCAGGATTTTCTCTGTAGTTCAGCATGTCTGTGAATAAGGATAGTTTTATGCCTTTCTTTCTAATCCGTATGCCTTTTCTTTCTTTTGCATTGTTGTCCTGGCTAGGATTTAGAGTACAATGTTGAATAAGGGTGATGAGAGTTTCCTTCCTTGCTTTGCTTCTGATATTAGGGAGAAATCATTCTGTCTTTCACCATTAGATTGATTATTAGTTGTAGAATTTTTGTGGAAGTGTTTTGTCAGTATATCTGGAAAAGATTAGGGCATTATTTGTTCTTTATATGTTTGTTAGAATTTACCAATGAAACTCTGTGGGCCTCAAGATTTTTTCTCTTTTTAAGCAATAAATTCAATCCCTTTAGGAGTTGTAGGACTACTCAGGTTATCTATTTCACCATGAATGAGTTTTAGTTGTCTTATAGTGGCTCGAGGTGTTTGAGGAATTGGTCCATTTCATCTAAATTGTTGATTAATGTATGTAGAGTTGTTTTATTTCCTTCTCTCTTTCATGTCTGTGAGGTCTGCAGTACAAGTTTTCTTTTATTCCTGATATTAGTAACCTGTATCTTTTTTCTTCTTTGTCAATCTTGGTAGAGATCTATTTTATTGACTTTTTTGAGGAATTGACTTTTGTTTTACTAACTTTCTTGACTGTTTTTCAATTTGCAATTTTATTGATTTCTGCCCTTTATTATTTCCTTCCTTTTGCTTGATTTGGGTTTATTTTGCTCTTTTTTCCCCATTTTTTTCTAAAGTGGAATCTTTTATTTATTTGCTTCAGTATGCAGTTGACTCAAGTTCAGGCCACAAGTTTTGACTAATCTTCTAAGGGTTGTGGTTACAATGTTAGTTTTATTTCCAAAGTCTTTGCATTGCTATTCTTATCTGTGTGGCTTATGAATGACTAAGTTGCCAGTATGGGATCTGGGGGGAGGTCTACCCTGTAGTTCAGTTCCTAAAGTCTATGACCTGGTGTTTAGGGCTAGATTCATGTATTTGCAGCCTAGAGATAAACCCCCAAGAGTTCGTGAACATCTTTATGGAGTTGTTTTCTGAGTTCCTTCCTCTCTGCTGTCATCCCTGGTTCCTTCTGGTTTCTTGGGGCTTCCTTTGTTTGGTCTTTGTGCCAGAAAGGCTAAGGCTTTAGTTACCTTACTTTGCTGCATAGTGCCTACAACTGTGTTCATGTCCAGGGCCAACCAATGATAACAGGAAGAAAAAGAAGCAATGATAGTTTATGCTACTCTCTTGGCATCATAGCCCCTGTGATTAGAGGGGAAGCCCCACTTTCCTCCTAAGTTTAGATGCCCGAAGGCTTTGTCATTACTGTTGCCAGAAATAGTGAAAAGGCCTGAGTAGTGGTGTAGTGGGAGAAAATGGAGGGGGGAAAAAAGAAAAGGAGATCCTCTTCCATTTCTTTCAGCATTCAGAGTCCCTTCTTTTCTTAGAGCTGGAGCACAAGCTTTTTCCTGGAGCTCTTTCTCTCTGCTCCTGGTGTCCCCTTTTGGACTTCATGTTGCCTGGAGTCCAGGCTGGGACTTACTGGAGGGAGAGGGGTTTGGGAGTTTACTACCACTTTGATGGTATCTTAAATTCTGATGTTCTTCACCAGTCTACTGCTATCGTTTACTTTTCAAAGTTCTCAAATAGCTGCTTTATGAATCCTGTCCACAATGTATAGCTGCATTCAGTGGGGAAGAAATAATGCTGTGTGGTGACCCACCTTCACCAGGATAGGATTTTCCCTGCTTTCTGAAGCAGAGAACTATCGGACTGCATTCCTTCTTGCCCACTGCAGTGACTCAGCTAGCGTCATAGCTAAACTCAGCAAAACAACTTTGCAGAGAGACCAGTGTATTTTGAACTACAACTAACATATGTTAAGTGTAATATACCATCTTGCACAGCAGTTACAATTTAAACATAAACAGGATATAACCCACTGCTAAATTGTGTGGGTCTGCTTATTACCTTGGGAAAAGCAAAGTTAGAAACAGATCCACAAAACAAGTATGAGTTGTCATATTTGACCACTGAATATGACTCAGCATTCCAAAATTGCTTGTGATAAATGAAGGCTTCTTGGTAAGGATGAAAGTAAATTGATTTTTGTTCAAGGAAGAAAGGGAGTTTCATTAAAAGAAAGGGAAATATTTTTGATATATTAAAATATTTTTATGGTTCTGTTTTGGGTTGAGTTTAAGAATTTTATTGTTATAAAACTACCAACACAGAGCAAAGTACCTTTGATCTTCACAACTGAAGAAAACATAAATTAGCCATAGTTGGTTAAATGTTTGCATGCCTCTGGCCAGAGAAGTAAACTAGAAGATCCTTTGAAAAGCTTTCTAAAATTCTATAATTCTATTCTACAACTAGTCACATCAAAACTTTTGGTCTAACATTTGCTTGAGTTTGTATAATATATTATGAAAGATCTCTTTATTCTGTTTACTTTGTCGTGTCCCTTTAATTAGAAAATAAGTCTTGATTTGTGTTATTCAGAACCCTTTTTCCTTTCCTTTCCTCTCTTTATAAACTCTGCCACACCTTAACCCTTTAGGGAAGTGGAAATTTACATGCATGCCTTTGTAAACTATAAGGCTTACCTCTAAAGCAGCTGAGATGATCCATCAGATATGGTTTGCCTCAATGAATTAAGCTGCTGGTGGCTAATACACAACCTTCCTGAGAGTCTGAGAATGAATCGCACTCATGGGCAAGTGGAGCCTCCAGAAATGTGCTTCATGTCTGGGGCAGAAATCTGTCTAGATTCTGATTCATGGATTATAATTTTTGAGTCATAGCTCCTGGACCCAAAAACCAATTTTGAGGGTATCAAAGCAGCCTAAGTACTTCAACTTGTGTGATTAGGTTTGTCGGTCATGCCTTTGTTGTTATTATTGTATCCCTAGGTGATTATCTCTGAATTGTAGGATTATCGATAATTTTTTTTTGATTTCTGTATTTTCTGATGGATTTCAATGAATGGGAGTATTTCTAAAAAGGGATGAAAAAGCAAAACACTTCATATTTTTGAAAGAACAGGAGAGAACTGCTACATTCATAGAATTGAAAGGCATGCCATTTGCTGAATCTTAAGGTCAGATAGTGAAGTGTAAGAGTTAGCCTCAGGCTACCTGGAAAGCAAAGATATTTGCTCTCTAAACTTCTGAGCAAAGGAAGATGCTGAACTTTGCCCATCATCACTTCTTCCTTCCTCTCTCCCCCTTGGCTCCTGAATTTCTTGGGTAATCTTACTAATAATTTCACTTCAGACTGTGCACAGTTTCTTGACTTTCAGTCATACCATCATGTCATCCCTTCTTTCCTCTTGTTATGCCACTCTTCTCTACTAGTTCCATAAAACAGACATCTGCAATGGATAATTCCAAAGAAAAGAAATTAATGGTTACTTGGACTTCAGCTCATGCCAGTTTCCACACTTTATCTCTCAGTTTCCATGAGAGCCCAGACTGCAACTTTAAAATTTTTTTTTTGAAATTTTTAAATGAATTTCTCCCATGAGTTTCCTCACTCTACCTGGTCTTCCATTGCACTCTGAGGGGTCTAGTGACACAAAGAAAAGGGGCAGTGGAAGCAGTCCATGGGTCTGTAGCCGGAGTGTCTTCCTCCTTATTCTGCAACCCCTCTTTCCTTATGGTAACATCCTTCTGATTTGAGTATCTGGGGGAACCCTGCATTTGTCTGTGTAACATAGGCCACGTATTAACCTTTTGCATTTCAGTTTTTCAGATATTAAAAAAACTGCAGTTGGTTCTTGGAATTCCTATCAGCTTTGAAGTTCTGTTATGGTAGAATTCAAAGCATGACCTTAGGGTCATAAGAAAATCTGTCCCCAGAAATCCTGTAACATGAAGTGGATGAGACTTGCTATGGGACAAGACGGGGTTGTCCTTTGTTCTGAGTACTGGGCAGGGGGGCCAGGCCCTGTTCTGCCTTGGTAAGCATAATTCATGTCTCACCTTTCTGTCAGCAAGAACCAAAGTGGATTTTTACATTTAGCTAGAGACGTAATATGTACCTAAGCACCTTGCTCTGTGATCAAATTTAACACCCTACTAACTTCTAAGGTCACAATTGCTAGTCTCATTCCCTACATGAGAAGACAGAGAACAAGAAATGGTAGGAAACTTGCTTATGATTACATGCTATAAATTGATAAAGTTGACATCATAGCATTTAAGGCATTGACCTCTGCTGCCAGTATCACTTCTGGTCAATTTCTTGTGTGTGTGTATATGTTTGTATATTTATCTATATTATTTATATATTTTAATCCAATCATATTATATACACTTTCAAAGGAAACTTGGTATGAATAATAATAATTCAATTCTGAGTGTTGCAGATGTGTGAATCTTTGGTGTCATAGGTTTATAGTTCAAGTGTTATTATAAAATTTCAGAATGACAAATTCCAGTTAAAAATAGCACCGCTAAATAATTTGAAGTATTTTAGAATCGTAAGGAGTGGTGTTTGAACTGACAAACAGGCTTATCAAGAAACGTCATGCTGACATCCACAGTGGAGGAATTATTCCTGAGTTCTTATATTAGTAACAGTCAACCCAGAGCTTGGCAATCAGTCCACTTATGTAAAGACGCGATACACTTAGGGCCCCCTCCACATTTAACATTCTATCTTGTTGCTTTCAAATTTATTTTTAGAGATGAATTATTCATGTCCTCATAGGTGTAGAAATAGTCTTACCACTCAGCACTTTTCATATAGTAAAACGTTACTTCAGAAGTGCAGCGGATATTTACTGCAGGTTTTGTTGCTTGAGTGTGCAGGGAATAAGGGAGCTCTTGCAGAGAAGTCAGACTTGGGGGTAAAGGCGAGAGTTTACAGGAAGGGTTGGGTATAGTACATGTGCCAGGTATGTTTGGCAGGGAAAAGGAGGGGGAAACATTTATGAAATTTTTAAAAAATAAAAATAGATTTCAAAAATAGAAATCTGACTTTAGAGATATAATTAGTCCAACAAATACAACACTTGTTTTTTAGATTTTTTCTATGTTTTTAATAGATAAGTGAAAATTAAGGTCTGAAGAGCCAGGGCAGGGACAGCAAACTGGCAGAGATTCTCAGGCCAGATTGGAATTATTGAAAATTAAAAATTAGATTTCTCTCATTCTTCCATTATTTATCTTTTTATAAACACTAGTTGTAGGGTTAGAACAAAATGAGTTAGTTCTTTTAGTGCAACTTTTTAGTAGATATCTGTATGAGTTTGCTAGGATTGCCATAACAAAGTACCACAGAGTAAGTGGCTAAAACAACAGAAATTTATTTCCTTACAATTCTGGAGGCTGTAAGTCTGAATGAAGGTGTCAGTAGGGTTGGTTTCTTCTGAAGCCTGTCTCCTTGTCTCGTAGATGCTGTCTTCTCGTGTCTTCATATGATCTTCCCTCTTTATCTGTCTGTGTCCAAATTCCCTCTTTATATAAAGGACACTAGTCATGTTGGATTAGGTTCCACTCTAACAATTTCATTTAAACTTAATTACTTCTTTAAAGACCCTGTTTCCAAATACAGTCACATTCTGAAGTGCTAGGGGTCAGAACTTCCACTTACCAATTTGGGGGACAGATAACTTAGTACATAACAGCATCATACTGGATAAATTTGATTGAATTTTAGTTATATTTCTTTTTGTGTCACCTTCTGAAGACTAAATTTGTATATATTATTTGTATAAAGATTTTACTTATTTAAAATATTTTTTATTAAAGGGTATAAGAAGAGATGAAGAACATTACCCTGTTATTTATAACAGATTTTCCATATTAATTATATAGATACAATAAGGTTTTTGACATCTCTGGACCCAAATTCACTTTCTGTAAAATAAGGTGGTTGAACAATATGTACTTTAAATTTTTGTCCAAATCTGAATTCCTAAAGCATGATTATAATTTAAAAAATATACAGAAATACGTACAGACTATAAACGGGAAGGAAAAGGAATACTTTTGTTAGTCTTTGTGAGTAAAATATTTGTTTAAAAATGGACTCCCCACCCAGAAAACAAAACAAAGCAAAACAAAAGAACTAAATATTTTTAAATTGACCATTATAACTGCAATGTTATTAATGGATTTGTTGCATTCAGGAAGGAAAAAGAGACATTTCGATTTTTACTCCACTGACATTTATCCTCTGACATATCAACAAAGAAACCTAGATGTTTGTTTTGAGCTTTCCAAGAGTGTATTTATTTTGGATTACTTTGCTGAAGTGGCAATGGAGTGCGAGGTGCATTTCATTTGTAGGAAGGCTTCAATTTAATTATACCAATTTGATTGAGTTTTGCTGGTCTGTCATAACACCCTGAAACACTTACATGAAATGAAAAGAAAGTACATTTTAAAAAACATAAAAAGAAAGTATTTGTTGATGCTACATTTAATTAATCCCTAGAACTCATCACATTTTGTGTCAGAAAATGAAATTCTATAAATAATTCACGAAGTTCCATAGTTATAGCCCAGGTATTTGACTGAAATAAAAACACTTTTCATCTTGGGCCATTTTAAAAATTAAGAAAAAAAGATAAATAAAATAAAATGAAAGTACCATTGGAAGAATTACAAATGGAACAAAAAGGCCAAAGCTTTTCAGCCTTATATTAGAAAGACCTATAGTTGTATTTATTTGAAAAAGTAATCACTTAGACCTTACTGCTCTTAAGAAAGGTGGTTTATGTCCTCTAATTGGGATGTGATTGTGTCATTTGACTTGATGTTATTTTGTTGTCCAGGAAAAGTAAAACAAGTATGTTTTCTTGAGTAAAGGGTCTTGTCTTATAAATACATTGGTTTGCTGCCTTTAATAGAGACTTGATTTATTTTAATATGGTAAGTGAAAGGAGAGAAAGAAACGGAACAAGCAAAGGCACTCCAAATTATTTTCACATTCTATCATGATATTATCAATAAAACCATTATTTTTTCTTTTTCATTGTTTTCTTTTTAGTATTTGTGGCATCAAAATATCTAACTAGTTATTTTGTGTTTATTTCTCCTTCATCCAAGTAATTTATTTTATTTATTTACTTTCATTAGTTTTTTTCTGAGAGAGGGTCTCACTCTGTCTAGGCTGAGGTGTAGTGGCACTATTATAGTTGACTGCAACCTTGAACTCCTGGGCTCAAGCGATCCTCCTGCCTCAGCCTCCTGAGGAGCTGGGACAACAGGTGCATGCCACCATGCCTATTTATTTATTTTAAAAAAGTATTTAGAGACAATCTCACTATGTTTTCAAGTTAGCCTCAAACTCCTGAGTTCAAGTGATCCTCCCCAAAATACTGAAATTACAGGTGCCACTGCACCTGGCCCCAATTGACCCATCAGTCCACCCATAAAAGTATATTCTGGAGAACTCTTTTTCTCAACCTTACTGTCAAATTTTGTCAAAGTTATTTTTGCTGGTGAATAGTTGTTATATTGATATAATTATTGTGTCATTGTTGTAAGTTCTGTTCTAGAAATGTCTTTATTCTGTCATTTTAACGAAGACAAGACAAATGTTTCCCAAAAATAAGAGTAGTTTATAAAATCCCTTAGTCATTGGATCTGGAATTAGAGAAGGGTAATGAAAGGTTTCCTCCCAGTTGGCTAAACGGGTCAAATTGGAAAGGAGGGAGGGTCAGGTTTAGAGGACTCTCAATTCTTCCTTCTTGGATTTCTGACAAGAAAATTTGGGCTAGTGGGAACACATCACAGCTGTAGATTGATGAATAGAATTATGGGGCCATCTATGTCTCTCTCCAGAGCCAAATGTAGCTCCCCACTGAGGATTCAGGACCTTGGCAAGCAATTGTCAACCTGACCAGGTAAAATATTAATTACCTACTAATGAAGAAAAATAAAAACAATTCTGCAATGATTTTTTCTCTGATACTCAGATTTTAGGAAAGTATATACATTCATTCATGAAATGTTTTATGGGAAAGGCTAAAACCATTTAAGAAAATGCCTTTTATGCAGTGCCGCTTATTGTCAGGCCAATCCTTACTTTTTATTTCCCTTATAAAAACAAAACATGGTGTCTTCCCTTGACTGAGCCTGTTTCCTGGAAATGCAGATCTACTACCACAATCTGCAGAGTAGCTTTTCAGTAGTAATGTGTTCTGTAGCTCATATGTACCATTCTTTCTATACATAATTGGGTTATATGATTTCCCTATTTTAAGATAGCAAAATCTATTTTTGCTTCATTGCTTCATGAATTTTGACTACTTATTTTTTGGATATTTTTATTTATAAAAATTCAGAATCTTTGATTTTTTTCTATTGGTTTGTAGATGAAATGTATTCAATGTTTAAAGATTATGCATAGTCTATTTTGGTTAAAATACTGTTTTAAAGTTACACATAGACACTCAAATACCACCACTTAATTCATTAAAGCGTTTAGAGTTACTAGAAGGTTAGCGACTATACCAGTAGTTAGAAGCCTAGTTTCAGTGTTCTTCATGGTAGGTATGCAAGACCACAAGTGTTTTCTTCTATAAAATGACGTTTTAAAAATACACAAATCATAACACCTCATCCACACCGTATTCTAGCAATGAAAGTGAATCGGTTACAAATAAGAACAGGAAAATATAACAGTTTGTGATTGCAAATCCCGGGGAAGATTTTTAGCATTTTAAATAACAATTAAGTTTCAGAGATCCCTCCGATTTATAAAAACTGAAAGCTGAAGCAGAAAATATCTATCTTCCTGAGCACATGAGATCTAAATCCATTTTGATGGCTTAGGAGTAACATTGTCCTCTTATGTCTCATTGGTTCAAGCCCAACTGCTCCTTGCTCCGCTAAGTATAGTGATGAATAATCCTCCCTCCAATCGGCAGTAAAAGAAATCTCCATGCTGTGAGAATTCCATCTGGTACCACTGATTGCAGGCTATGGTATTAAAAGTAACTCATGTTAGTGTTTTGTGATAGAATCTTTAATCATTTTTAATAACCAGGAAACCTTCATTACATGGATTTACTTCTTAAAGTGGAAATGATTTTGGCCTGATGTGATGAAAGACAGCTTGAGTTTTTACTTGTTCCCATTCCAACTGTTCTTGATTTTTCTTCATCTCAACAGTTGGAATTTGCAGAATTCTCCTATGAGAATGCATGTTATCTGTATGTCTAATTTCCATTTGTTTCTATTTCTTGTGGTACTTACTTCTCGTTTGTCTTTTATTAGGATATTTGTCCATCTTTTACATTCCTTAAGCATGAAAGAATGTAAAAAGAGTGTATGTGGGAACTTAAAGTCTAGAACTCTTACCTTAAAAGACTTTTTTTAAGGTTGTCATCTCTAATTGCCAGTTCATCAAATATCAGGGCAGAAGATGCCATCTTCATGAGACTTAAATTTGCAATAATATCTGATAATGAGTAGAAATTCTTCTCTTTTGTATTAAGCAGGGGCAAGCCAGAGGCTCAACTTGATACCGGAAGGTGGTACAGCAATACTGTAATGCATAATCAGTGATATTATTTCTTGTTTGTTGGTTTTAGTTATGGGAGTGGGTTTTTCCTTTGAACCAAATTCTTTTGAGTGGTCCCCATTGTGGCCAATGATTCTGGCCTAATCACACATGATTAGGTGTGATGAAGAATGTAGTCAGTTGTCAGGAAAAAGAATTTTTCTCATTGCAAATTTAGGAAGTCCATATGAGGATCAGTAATTTAACACATATTGAAAGCCTCATAATAAACATATGTTGTGGGAGATTTAAAGATGAATATAGTTGGGCATCCTGTCCTTGAAGAGTTCATGATTTAATGGGGAGAGCAAAATCATCGTATCATGATTACATTTATGTTTTAAACAGTGTGCAGTGTGAAGAAATTTTTGGATGCAGGGGGCCAATTAGTCTAGGTGCAAGATGATAGTAGCTTGGTCTAAAGGGGTTTTAGTGGAAGAAGCAAAGAAGCGTATGTATTTGAAAGATTTAGAGGAGGATAAATTGCAGCAGAAAGAAGGAGCTTCTGGAAACTTAGTTGCAAAACCAGAAGAGAGTTTTGAACTGAATTCCAAAAGTAAAGAGCTTCAGGAAGCAGGGAGTTAACCACAGTGGGGAATGCTACTGAAAAGGAAAGTCAGGTGAATTTAATATGCATGAGTAAAGGAAAAGGAGAAAGTAACAATATTGTATAGTCTTATGGAGAGGGAACTTTGAGATTCTGGGGCAATGAATTGTTCAGTGGCTTAAAAATAAATCTGTGACTCTGGTAATAAAAAGTTATAACATGGCCTGGTACAGTGGCTCACACCTGTAATCCCAGCACTTTGGGAGGCTGAGGTGGGTGGATCACCCGAGGAGGTCAGGAGTTTGAGACCAGCCTGACCAACATGGTGAAACCCCATCTCTACTAAAAATACAGAATTAACCGGGTGTAGTGGCACACTCATGTAGTCCCAGCTACTCAGGAGGCTGAGGCAGGAGAATCGCTTGAACCCAGGAGGCGGAGGTTGCAGTGAGCCGAGATTGTGCCATTGCACTCCAGCCTGGGTGGGCGACAAGAGGAAAAAGTCATAACACATGTATGTAGGGATGGCTCCACATAAAATTCCAGAATTGGATTAACAAGCCAGTAACAGTGATGACGTTCACTGCCACAAAAGGAAACAGGTGGCCAGAAGAATTTGAAATATCATTTAAGGTTGTTAGTCTGTTTATTTTCCTCTAAAACAAAAATGGTGAAACTCTATACTTGTTAACCTGCCCTGCAGTGCCACTGAGGGAAGCCACTGCTTGCTTTGTCTCCAACTTTGCTTCCCTTTAAATACCATGAACACAACACTGAACAGAAAACACACTGTAGAATAACCATGTGGTAATTTAGTTATGGGAGTGAGTTTTTCCTTTGAGCAAAATTCTTTTGAGTGGTCCCCGTTCTGGCCAATGATTCTGACCTAATCACACATGAAAAATCTATCCTCAAAAGCATAGTTTTTATTTTTTTTTCATTTTATAAAGTTTTGTAAGTCTGTGGAGTACAAGTGTAATTTTGTTGCATGCGTAGATTACATACTGGTGAATCAGGCCTTTTAGGGTATCTATCACCAAAATAGCATATGTTTTACCCATTAAGTAATTTCTCATCATTCAAGCCCCCCCAAGCATAGAAATTTATTACAAATTTCCATGGATGCTTTAAAATTTTAATTACAATGTGACTTTGAAGATCTCCAAAACATTTAAAAAATAATTTCTGTTTCAGCCAATGTCATAAAAATTTATTGACATTTGATGCTTATAGTCTGTTTGCAATATTTTAACCATCAAGGCAGCAAATATTTCTTTGATTTGCATCTAGCTTTGGTGGTTAACATTTGCACTCTTTTGACATTAGTCTGTGTGACTGATTATTTTTGTAACTTAAAAGCCAATTCCCTAAAAATAGTGGTAGATAGGCTAATAAACACAGACTATGGAGAGGAAGATTTAGACTGTAGGAAGAATTTGCAAATGCTTAAGTTAGCCTGAACAAAGACTAAGCCACTTCCATTAGCATCTTACTGCTGGATGAGGATCAAGCAGAGACTTAGAATAGCCATTTGAAGATGCAGTCTTAGGGGCGTGTAGAATCAGATGGAATAGCAAATATAGAATTAGATGAGACTGAAGATTGCTTTTGACTCTATAATACTTCCATGATCTTATAAGAAGGACTGGAAGAATAGCTGCCTCAAAGAATTTGCAAGCTGTAACATATCCTATTACCTCCTCACAAATGGATGTCTTAGAGACTGAGAACTTACTCAACTTCCATCAAGAAAGAATTAATAACCTCTGAAGGTACTTTCTCCAGGAAAACATGTTGGGCAGTGGGAGTGCATGACTGATTGCTGCTAATGTGATTTTGGTTTATGCTTGGTTTAAGAATCAAAAACTTCTGTACAATTTATTTCAGATTTCCGAGGCATTGTTTCCTACTCCAGGCAGAGGACAACTGAATTATTAAGATTCTGTCTGAACTTGGCAGGTGTCAGAAATTCATTTTAAATCTCTGTTCAGAAGCCTTGATTCAATTTAGTTTTATTGTTCAATGTAAAGAGGACTTCTTGGATACATTTTTGGAAAGGTTATTGTCAGTGATACTTCAAATATGTACCGGGATATGTTTCAGCATTTTAGCAGCAAGTTGCCAAAGGAAGCCACTGAGTAAAAATAATATTTAAATAAGGCTCAGCTTCAAGGATATGGAGAAAAGGGGACCCTCTTACACTGTTGGTAGGAATGTAAGTTAGTACAACCACTGTAGAGACCAGTTTAGAGGTTCTTCAAAAAACCAAAAATAAAGCTACCATATATTCCAGCAATCCCACTGCTGGGTATATACCCAAAAGAAAGGGAATCAATATATTAAAATCAGTATATTGAAGAGATATCTGCACACTCATGTTTGTTGCAGCACTGTTTGCAATCACTAAGATTTGGAAGCAAGCTAAGTGTCCATCAACAGATGAATGGATAAAGAAAATGTAGTACAGATGCACAATGGAATACTATTTGGTGATAAAAAGAATGAAATCCTGTCATTTGCAATCATTATGTTAAGTGAAATCAGCTAGGCACAAAAAGACAAGCATTGCATGTTACCTATTTGTGGGATCTAAAAATCAAAACAATTAAACTTATGGACATAGAGTATAGAGGGGTGGTTGCCAGAGGCTGGGAAGAGTTGAGGGTGGAGATGGAGATGTTTCATGGGTACAAAAAAAAAAAAAAAAAAATAGAAACAATGAATAGGATCTACTATTTGATAGCACAACGGGGTGGCTGTAGTCAATAACTTAATTGTACGATTTGAAATAACTAAAAAGTGTAATTGGATTGTTTATAACACAAAGGATAAATGCTTGAGGGGATGGATAACTCATTCTCCATGATGTGATTATTATGCATTTCATGCCTGTATCAAAATATCTCATCTACCTCATAAATATATTCACCTACTATGTACCCAGAAAAATTTAAAATAAAAAAATAAGGCCCAACTTGATAGGTGATAGAAGAATGTGATGATAGATGTTTGTGGTTCACTGTTATTTAATTGAAGAACGGGTAGTTCTGAAATGGTTTACTTAATTTTTTGATGGGGACATCTACCTTTGGTAGGTTCTTCTGTCTTTTTATTTGTGTAGATTCTACTAGAGATAAAAAATGGGTGCATAATTCAACATGAATTTATTTCCTGATCCAGAGATCAAAGGGCAGAAATGGACCACCAAAGCAGAGTTATGCCTTTTTCACAAAGGGAGAAACTGTTAGAAAGCAGCTCAGAAATGCTCCAATGCCAAGCTGTGCTATAGCATCAGAACCATGTCTGATGGCAGAGGAATTTGATTTCCTTGCATTCATTTACTCATTTGTTCAAAAACATTTATTGTAAGCAATGTGGACTAGGCATTGTTCTAGGTGCTGGAGATGCCAAGAGGAGGAAGAGATTCATAGTGTGAATTCACAGCCTTTCACACTGTGAATTCATACTATAAATTCATATTTTAATAAAACTATTTATAAAACAAGAGCCAGTTCAAATGAATTCTATTAGATTAGTTAGAAACATACTTCATTATATCTAGATTATGATCAGGTAGAATTGCTTGAAAGAAGTTAAGGTAATTCATTATTACTATTAAATCGGGGCTAAAGGGTGAAAGGCAGACAGAGTTATGCTTTTCTGTCTCATGAAAGAAAAGCAACTCTATATGAGTAGCAAATGCCTGGTGAAATTACAATTATTTATAAAAATCAATGTTTCTACATAGTGAGTGTTACAAGAGGCAAGCCTTACAATGAACTATCTAAGACATGTTAATGAAAACAGGATATTTATAAGGTACAAAATATAGAATGATTATGTAACTTTAAGAATCTTGTCTCAACATGAGTTAATATTTATTTCATAATATCTTTAAAAAGTAAAAAAAAATATTGCAAACATTCACCTTCCCTACTTGCATTATTATCCAAAAGACTGTGGATAGCCGCATTCCACTGAATCTTGTATCCCTACTGATGTTGACAGATGCTCATTAGAGGTTTGCTGTCTACCAAGTGCTAATTAGAGCTGCAACTCTGGCTTCAGCTATGATGTTATTATCTAGAACTGAATAAAAAATATAAGGCTTGTGGAAATTGCAGAAGTGCTAGGGTGATAATAATAGTAACAACAACTATTGTTATTTTTGACCACTTATTATTTGCCAGGAAGGTGCTAACTGCCTTATATATGTCTCATTTAGTGCTCACTACATTCCCATTATCAGTCCCATTTTCAGATCACAAAATGGTTTAAAGAGGGTAACTTTAGCATTCTGACCATTTAGATTGGAACTGAGTTTTTTGACCATACATCTTGCTTCATCCACTTGCTATTATGTCTTAATATTAAAGGATATCACTCCTATATACTTCATGTTTCCAGTGACAGAATGAGTTAATGGAGTTTGTGGTTTGAAAGTGACCCTGGAGAACCAAAACACAGCCCATCCACTTTATCCATAAAGAGATTAGGCCTGGGTCAGAGATTGGATGAGAGGCATCTCTTATCAGTCTGAGAGGAATGGTGTGTACTAAAGAAATTGATCAAAAGGAGGAAGACATTTGAGGGCACTAGGAAGGAATATGACTCTGATGGATTGAAATTCTCCATGGGAACAGTTGAAATATGGCAACATCTACAGGAGAGCAGAGAATAGCAAGATTTAGGTGTAAATTGAATAGCAGTGAGTGTTCAGGGAGTTGTCTTGATGGAAAGTCAGTCCACCTCCCTTCCAAAATCTCAGGGTAAAAGGTGTGTATAACATGGATAAGGGAAGCTGTGGCATGGAGGTTATTGGAAACCCACCCGAGTGATTCAACAAGTACTCTTATTATGGTTCTTGAGAAAGTGTTCATGGGAGACATTTGGGAATTAAGTCCAGAGTCATGAACTTCCACTCTGCATAAGGATCTCAATCACAGTGTTGCAGAGAATTGGGGTAGTGACGTCAACCTGTTGCCTTAGTGAGAAGGCAACAGGTTTAGGCCATTATCCCAATATGAAAGGGAATTCACAGAGTGCTGAATCTCTTCTAGGGAGTTTGAGATGTTCCCTGGAAGCCAGGTTTAGAACCCCTGATCCTGAGCCTAATCAGTATGGCAGTAGCTTGTGGCAGATGTTGGCAGGAAGGCAAATTTATTTTTACCCAGGTTGTTTGTCTCTCCTGTGCTCTACTAACTTCCCAGACAAAATTTAATTTTAGCAAACTAATGGCAGTGCTATTCCACAGACTCCAAAGAACAGCTTTGTCATCCTCTGCCTTCAGTCAGCCATTAATGGGACACTAATATATTTTGACATAAAGGTACAAAATTGAATGACTTGGCTTTCATTTAATCTCTGTGCACTTACCCCCACTCGCCCATGTTCTAGCTGTCTGTTTTCATGTTTTTAGTTGGCCTTTAAAAATACTAGGTGGGAGAGGACCCAGAAGTGTAAAATGTCATGCCCCCAGCCAAGCTAGACAATCTTCCCCCAGAGGAAGCCCAGCACCTTGTCAGATATGTTTAGGGAGGTTCCTTTATGTGCTCTAAACATCTTCCAATATCTGGCAGAAGCAGCAAATGCTATTGATTATTAGGTAGAATCTTATCTAGGAGAACAATTTTCAGAGTAATTATTATAATGATAATAGCTAAAATCTATTGAGCACTGACAATGTGCCAGGCATTTTTCTAAGCATATCACATGTATCAGCTCATTTAATTCTCTTTATATGCCTATGAGGTGGATACTGTTATCATCTCCACTTTACATAGGAGGAAACTGAAGCTCAGAGTTTCCTTATTAACTAGGAACTGGGAGAACTTTACTTGAAATCTAGGCAATCTGACTTGGAGCCTGAGCTCCTCACCAGTTTGCTGTGTTGCCTCCCATACCTGCTGTTTACACCAAGGTTGCAAATGATTCAAGGTTTTCCATTATTGACCCTAGGGTCTAGTACCCTAACATTTGCTGATGAGTCTCAACTAGGACATCTTTTAATAGGAGATTAAAAAAGAAAACAGATACCCTGCCCAGAAGACTGGGTTTAAGTAAGCTGCTGCTAGTGGGAAAGTGGGAAGTGTTGCAAGTCGTTGGGGAAAGATGGGAGCTGAGAGCAAGGGAGCGAATGTGTAGCAAGGTAGATGGGAGAAAGTGTTAAGCGGTGGTTAGAGAGAGTCTCTGTTTTCTTCTGTCTTGCTTAGCTGATCATTCTGGAGATGAACTGAGAACATATGTGAATTCATTTAGGATCTATAAAATTTGACTGAAATAATAGTGTCTGTTTTATGCCATGGTGTGCGCCCTGGAAGTTAGGGTAGAGTAGTGGGCGGCCAGAGGTTCAGGAGACAACAGTGCATGGGTTGGAATCAGAGGGCATAGATGAGAACCTGGGAGGTAGATGCATGTGGACAGGGAGCAGCCACTTTATGGGTTTTGAGAAAGGTGATACACACTGGTAAGCCCCAAATCGGGGAGCTCTAGGAAGCAGGGTCCAGGAACTGGTCAGCAGTCATTCTCCAAATCTCGTTTCCCATTTGCAAGTACTGCTCAAGTGAGGTCTTAGTCCTGATACCTCCAGCTCAGTAGAGAAGACTGAAGCCCACTGCCATTAGATTTACTGTTATCTCAAAAAATTGCTTAGGTAGAGTTCATTCAACATCTGCCTCCACTCAGCTTCTGCTATTGGGGTCTGATAGGCCACTACATTCCATGGTTCCAACTTCCCTCTTATCTGCTATGTGTGCAGGAGAATATTTTCTAGTTACAATCTTTGCAGATCAGTTGAGTGAACCTGGAAATAAAGGGATTATTAGACACTTTTGGTGATAAAAATCTAATGTGAACACTGTGTGGTGTTAATTGCATAAATTTTTTCCTCCCTACTTGCATCTAATTCCTAACACTCTTTGCTATAGGCGTTATTTTTATTCTTGTCCTGCATTATTGTTTGTTTACATATGGACATGCCTTTAAAATGATATTAGTTCCTTAAAAATTATACTTGATATAAAATAATGCCCAGGCTTCACCACACAGAGATAGCAACTTGCAACAGCTTGTTGGACATGTCTCCATGCACTTCTGTTGCATATACAAACTCCTAAAGTCCACAATTGATATGAAGGAGCTTATGCCATATATAATTATTCATGATTTTTTTCACTTCACAGCATGTTGTAGCCATATTTCCCTCTAAATGAATAAAGACCTACACATTCATTTGTACTCTCTGCCCAGTGTTCTCTGGTTTACTTAACCACCCTGCCTGATGATTGTTTATTGGTAAAGAAAGAAATCTGAGCAGCACACAGAGATCATCAGACTCCGCTAATCCAGACTTTATAGCTTTGCTGTCAAATCCATGGGATTCTTGGTATTTATTCATTGACACGAGAGTCTGAACTCCTCAGAGGAGCAGAGAAAGAACATGAAACTGATGAGTGAAGGGTCCAAGACTTTGCATTTAGCACTGCTGCTTAGCAGCTATGTGTCCTTAAAATCACTTCATCTTTCTGAACCTCACTTTCCCTACCTGTAAATGATGTTGTGAGTTTTCATTATATTCAAGGTCTGTTCTGCCAACTGAAGGTCTGTATCTACAAATATACTGTCAAGCTATATCTCCCATCCAACTTAAATGCTTCGGCTTTATTCGTCAATACCTTTTTGATGTCCAGCACGATGGTAATATAAAGTAAATAATAAACACACTTTGAGTGATGGATCAATATAGCTGTTGAATCTGTCTTTTCAAATTTCCCCCAGAAATATCCATCTGTGTAGTTTTATACTGATTTTTTAAGCCAGTGAACCTCAGACATTTTTACCTGTCTACCATCTCTCTTTAGAATTTGTGCACGTATATCTACACTTTTAAATAGCCACAGTTTAAATCTCTCTCTCACTGTGTGTATGTGTGTGTGTGTGAGAGAGAGAGAGAATGTACCATGTGTGAGTGTGCACATATGTATCTATAGTTTGCTATGTATGTGTTATTTTGGGTGAGTAAAGTAGGATTCCATATGGAGGGAGTTACTATACTTTGCACTAAAATGAGGCTTTAGACAAGAGAATGAGATTTTTTTACTCCCTCTTCCAGAGTTTTACTGAAATTAAATGGGTGTGTGTCTGTGTTTCTGTGTATGTGTGTTTGAAGTGGAGAGGGGTGTCCTAATATTGTAGACACAGTACTCCCTCCTTTCATCTATTCTTAACTTTCCTGTTTTCCTTTCTTCCCTCCCTCATTCTCTCCCTTCCTCTCTCCCTCCCTCTTTCTCTCTCTTTTTTATTTCTCTCTGTTTCCTTCTTTCCTTCCTTTTCCTCCTTTACAGGAAAAATTAAAGAATAATGCCATTCTTTCTACTTTAGTCAGTGACTTTAGTCAGTGGTGACTTTTATCACCATTTAATATATAAAAAAAGAGAAACAAGCCTCTGTATGAGAAAATTCTCTCAACCAGTGAAATCCCAGTATAAGGTAGTATTCAAAGACAAGTAGGTATTGTGTTATATTAATATATTGAAGAAATGTATTGATCCATCGTGGTGGTGATGAAAACCAGATTATTTCACTCAACTAATGCCTAAGATTAAACCACTTTCAAAGTATTGCTTAAGAAAATCAAGGAGTCGAGTTATAGACATTTAGGGAGTGAATAGATGTTCAGAAAGTTTGGTACTGCACCATTTTATTGCTTAATATGTGTCTGGAGTCAGTATTCATTGAATTCTTTCAAAATGAGTTACACATTTCATTATCTTCCTAAAGAAAGAACACTGTATATATTTAAACATTTTTCTTCATTTTGGAATGCTCAGAGCCACCATCACAAGCAGTGTTTATTGTATTACGCTTTGACTGAGAGGTGCTGTCAGAGGCTATTGAGCTGTGTAGAGCTACTTCAGTCTCAGCCCTGTGGCTTCTGGACTCTTGGTCTGCTTTTTAAAGATAATTTTTCCATCTCTGAGGGTCAGGCTGCCCCTGACCATGTCTTACTGTGATGTGCATATCTGTCTGTGGGTCTTAAAGCTCCAGTCCACCTCCCACTATTTTAGTTCGCTGAATCTAATTTATTATGTAACAAGCACATGATCTTATTAAATGTTTTAAAACATCAACAGAAAATACGATATAAAAGTGGTCTCCAAAGGCTCCTTCCTCATATTTCCATATTCTTACCTAAATTCCAGCAACTTTTGGTTTCTGGAGAAGTGTTCTCCAGATCACTGTTCAATTCTGATAAGGAACCCACCTTTCCAGTTTGAATGTGAACTCTTACTTCTAAACATGAAGAGATAAGATTGCCCTTAGTCCTTCAGGTGCATGGCTACCAATTCCACTCTCTCATTTGTATCTGATCACTCGGTTCTTGTTTTGCAGTCCCCAGTCTGTCCCAGATCGTCTGAGGATCCGGGTGAACAAAATCAGTTTGCAAGACTATGAAGGATTCCACTATGACAAGGAGAAACTCCGGGAAGCTTGTAAGTTGGATTGATTTCTTGTGATCAGCCTCTCTTCAGCTTCTTGATCCTCCTTGGTTTGATGGGTAGATTCATTTATCCTTGTGCCTGAAAATCATGGTTAGAGAAGTGAAGCGAAACATAGTAACATGTGAGCTCCAAGTGATAATGTATGGGCTACAGGAAAAGGGAACTGGAAGAGGAAAGCAGCCGAATAAAATTCTGCTGTGGATGCCAAGTCAGGAACTCTTGGCTTATTCGCCACTTTAGTCTCAGATTTGCCTAAAATGATGAAAGCAAAAAGTTGGTGATACCAATGGTATAGCACCATCCAGAAAACTCTTGAGACAACACAAATCTCTTCTTGGAGCCTGCGTTAGCAAACACTGCCCTCATTCGTCACATAGGTGTGGCAAAGAGGCACATTCAGCACTTCTAGATATTATGCTATTATATAATGCCAGAGAAGGGCCCACAGGAATGTTGTGATGATAAAGTGATTCATTGATGATGAGATGCCATTATTTTTGAAACCTACACTTGAGTCAACATATGAATTGCTTCTCATCATTTGTATTTTCTGTATGCTTCTTTGAATACATAGCTAATTGTTAGTTCATCTCACTAGTCAATCAGTATGTTTTGGACACTTTTTACTTTCTGGTACATTCTGATCACTGCTTTAAATCTCTGTTTATATAATAATTTATGAGGTAATTGGTTAAAATAAACCAGAAGAAGTTAAGACCATGAGAGTGTTAGATATTAGGGTTCTTGGCTCCTTCCTAAGTGTAGGGGCCAGTAGTCAACTGCAATAAAGTCAAAGAAGATAAGGCAAACTGGTGTCCAAGGGAATAGCTAATGATGCTGATATAAAGAAATGACTTTTATGTAGAACCAAAGACTTATGAACCCAGTCCCCAAATGATCTCTAAGTGTAGACCTCACTACCTGTTTAAAAGATGAAAATAGTTAAAACTGGCAGGACTAATAGTAGGAAAGCCTTCCTGGGATGGTCTTTTCTGAGCTTTGGTTTTTGAGACTGATCTAAAGTAAGCTTTAGTGGATGGAAATTCTGAGGTCCAAGGATAATCCCAGGGTTGGGTACAGGGGTTCTACAATCTGGAGTTGGCATGAGGTGAGGAGCCATATCCCTGGTAGCCTAATCACTGAATCTACTGGAGAATTTGCTGTGAATTTTCTTTCTTAATTCTCTCAGCTGCTTCAGCTTCCTCAATCCTTTACATTGTTTTCCTTAGACATCAATACCTTTTAGTTTCTCCCCAGCCTTCTCACTTCCATACTTTACCCTCATTTCCTTTGATAGGAAAGTCTGAGCTGGAGGAGGAGCAATTCCCCAAACTTCTAGATTTCTTCTTTCTGTAAACAACATATTATATTTTCTAAGATAAATGAGCTTATAAGTGACAGACTAGCATATAATCTAATTTGATCCATAAAGTGATGGATGTATATTTTTGTGATGGGAAGTGTAGCTACAATGTAAGTTAAATTGACTTCTAAAGGTTGCTAATCATAAAGAACAGTGTTTTATGTTCTTTCTTGTTTTAAGCTTCCAAACAAATAGCTAACAGTTCTTAAAAGAAGATAACAGATCTCAAGTAATATTTTGCAACTTACCATCAACTCTGAAGAAATTCAGTTTGGAGTGGGAACACATTTGAAATTTTTAGGTGAAATGAGATTTGAAGCTTATCTGTAGCTTTCAATTATCTGTTTTATCTTTTCTGTGGCATTATCTGTCCACCATTGCTGGAGGTAATTGTGGTTTGAGTTTTTCCAAGAAGATGACATTTTCTGGCAAGTGCTTTACTCAGCATATGTGATAAAATCTCTATGTGAAGAAACTTCTTAAGTCAAATGGGGGAAAGTGATGGCATAAAGGTAAACCAAATAAATTCAACAGTGTCTTTGGGACCCCAAAGAACAAAGAAACCTCAAAAAGGGAATAAAGGAGTTATTCTGAAGATTTAAAAACTCATTCCAATGATTTGGATTTGAAGACAACAATAAAAGAATTAGAAGTAAAAGTGACCAACTCAATCATTCTACTTTTTTTTTGTTTTGTTTTTTGAGATGGAGTCTTGCTCTGTCGCCCAGGCTGGAGTGTAGTGATGCAATCTCGGCTCACTGCAAGCTCCGCCTCCTGGGTTCATGCCATTCTCCTGCCTCAGCCTCCCAGGTAGCTGGGACTACAGGCGCCCACCACCATGCCTGGCTAATTTTTATGTATTTTTAGTAGAGATGGGTTTCACCATGTTAGTCAGGATGGTCTCGATCTCCTGACCTCGTGATCCACCCTTCTTGGGCTCCTAAAGTGCTGGGATTACAGGCGTGAGCCACCGCGCCTGGCAGTGATTCTACTTTTAATATGTGGTGATGGTGCTTTTAACCTGTGGTTTTTCAGGAAAGTTTATCCTTTGAGGTTCTGGATTCACTCCTACTAACCTTTGCTCTTTAGCCTGGTTCCAGCTTGAAACAGAATACAGATTCATGGGAAGGCTGACAGGGCTCAAACTGAGTATAAAGAGAAAAACAAGTTTAAGTCCATCTATGAGGTGCATGCCGAAATAAATGTGATTTCAGAAGCATTAATTAAGTGAAATTTGCACAACACATCTAGATAAAAGGGACTCTAGGAATGTACTCAGATCTGCATCCCAGAACGAAGAGAGTGAGTCCTCTTAGGTCATTCATTTATTGTCATCAAAGTCTGAGCTAGAGCAATAGTATGGCACTGCGTTTGAAGTTAGTTCCGTTTCTTGGTGGTGTACCAAGTGATATTTTCAGGCAAAATGTGGTTCTTCTCCACCATGTTTAGCAGAATCTTGCTCATTGTTCACATTAGATAATAAGCTCACATGTTTGTCATGTAACAAAGCCGATCTTCTGTCCGTAATGCAGGGCTCCCTGATAATATTGGGTGGCAGCCCTTTAAATTGCTTTGCTTATTTTAGCACAGAGAAAGATGACTATACTCTTTCAGATATTTCCCATTCCTCTTCCATTTAGTCCCATCTCACTGGGGGTCAATCCTTCTAAAATAATATCCTGGAAAAATTTAGTCCTTGTCAATCTTTCCCTCAGCTCTTGCTGATAAATTTCAGACTTATGTAAGACACTAAAAGTCTTCCTCACTGCACAGAATTTACCAACCCTCAGATAATAGTTGTGGTTTGCAAGAGGGGACAGTCTATTCAACTTAAGAAGTAGAGCATAAAGAGAAAGTGGCCATATTTTAAAAATTAAAACAAATCTGTAATAATGATATCAGAAAATCACTCTCATAAACAGAAGTATACAAAGTGGGGCCGGGCGCAGTGGCTCGCACCTCTAATCCCAGCACTTTGGGAGGCTGAGGCGGGCGGATCGCAATGTCAGAAGATCGAGACCATCCTGGCTAACACGGTGAAACCCTGTCTCTACTGAAAATACAAAAAATTAGTTGGGCGTGGTGGCGGGCGCCTGTAGTCCCAGCTACTCTCAGAGGCAGGAGAATGGCGTGAACCCGGGGGGCAGAGCTTGCAGTGAGCCGAGGTTGTGCCACTGCACTCCAGCCTAGGTGACAGAGCGAGACTCTGTCTCAAAAAAAAAAAAAAAAAAAAAAAAGAAAAAGAAAAAAAGAAAAGAAGTATACAAGTGGCAAGTGTGTCCTTAATAAAGCTTATAATAATATAATCTAGGCAAAGGATAACCTGTTTTTAAAAATCTGTTATATTTCTAACCCCAGAATAGAATCATTGACATATGATACATTTTTTAAAAATCTGAGATAACTTGATATTCCCCCAAATTTAACTCTATTCCCATGCAGACTGGTTAAACTTCACTCTGGGCACCAGTTTATTCTGCACTTTTAAATTGCCATGATAATTTACACAGATCTAGGATCTAAAACACAAGCAGTAAAAAAGAGCTTGGAGCCAATTGAAAACAGATGTAGTCTGTAAGGATAGGGAATTAACATTTTGTATATCAAATATAGTGTTTGACAATGCTTTCACATACATGATCTCAGTATAGTTCAGTATTATCTGGATGTTTATAACATATCATGCATAATATATCAATAAATTGGTTAACACTAATGATACTAGGATTGTACCCTAACTAGGTATTTAGTTAAGCATTTGCCCTCATGGAATTTCCTTGTTTGGTGATTTAGTAGAAAAGTCAGAAATTTTGGTGTTTGAATCTCAGTTGCAACCTTGACAAAGTCATTTAATTTCTCTGATGATCAGATCCCTCATCTGTAAAATGAAAAGATAATTATAACCCCATTCAGTGCTGAGGGTTAAATGTAATGCTGTATATGGAACCCATGGTGTGAAGTCTGGCACATTACCGTGCTCTCCGAAAATGGTAGCTGTGATGCCTGTGGAGGTTGTTGTTGGAGAGGCCCTGCTGTCACAGTGCTCATCAGTCTGCAGGTCCATAAAGCCAGACTCAACGGAGGTCCTAGAGGCTGACTTCCTCTATGCGGAACTCTTCCTGGCTTGAGGCAGCTCCCCTCAAACTGCACACACCAGCTCCCCCAACCCACTTTACTTTCAAAAATAGAATTGAAAATACTAGTAAATATCACAGAGAGATTATGGGAAGAAAGTGTAACTAAATCATTCAGTTTACTTTTATTGTGTCTACTCGTATAAACATCTGCTGTAATGACAAGATACTTAAATCCATGAAGCATGTAAATACTGAATGCCCATATAGGATCATCTGAACGTTTACCTGCAGATTTCCTTCTGCAAGTCCTAATACATTCTCTGAAGTGTGCCGTCTGTTATCCACCACTGAATTTTTTGAAACAAATTTTTATTTTGGAATAATTTTAGATTTATGAATAAGTTATAAAGGTAATACAGGGCATTCCTGTACTTTCCTCCCCCAGTTTTTCTCATTGTTAAACACTTTACATTACCGTGGTGCATTTGTCAAGGAAACCGATACTGCTACATTACTGTTAACTAAACTTTTGGGATTTCTATCCCAGGATCAAATCCAGGATACCGTATTGCATTGAGTTGTCATAGCTCCCTAGTCTCTTCTGATCTGTAACAATTTCTCAGCTTGCTCTCTCTCTCTTTCTTTCCTTCTTTCACCTTGATGGTCTTGGGGGAATACTACCTTCTGTAGAATATCTTCCAATCTGGCTTTGTCTGTTGTTTTCCTCATAATTAGACTGGATTGATGGGTTTTTGGAGAGAATACTGTAGAGGTGAAGTAGGCTTTTTGTCCCATCATGTCTAGACTTATCCAATATGCACATGACATCCCTGGTGATGTTAACCTGATCATTTGGTAAAGGTGATATTTGCCAAGTTCCTTCACCATAAAGTTACAATTTTTTCCCCCTTCCCTACTCCATTCTTTAGGAGTAAGTCACTAAGTCTAACCCACTTTCAAAATGAGCAGAGGAGGTGGATCACTAGATTTTAAAAATTGTTTCTAGTTTGCATATTTGAGCTCAATTGAGTTTGTTAACTATGCCAAAATGGTAGAGCCATTCAACCATTCTTGCATTTATACTTTCAATAATGATATATTTGTATCAGTTGTATATCAGATACCACACTAGATGTTAGCCATTGAAAGATGAGACTAGAAAATCCAACTTTACGATATAATTTATTCAATGCACATTTATTGAGTCCTTACTGTGAGCAACGGTTGGAAGAAAAAAAAATTCGTTCCTGATTTTCTGGAATTTTCTCTTTTTTTAAAAAAATGTGATAATAACTGTGATGGGGCTATGGAAACATTCCATACCTATTTTTTCTAGCAAACATCATTTAAATAATGAAAGAAAGATAAAATATATAAGCAAGAATGAGAAAAGTCAGTCTAACCACTAATTAGGTGTGTGACCTGGGCAATGCATTCGTCTTCCTCAGGCTTCTGTTTCCTTATCTGCTAAATGCAGTAGTTAAACTCGTCGTTTCTTAAGAACAGACTATAATATAAAAAATGTTTAGTTTTATAGAAATTACATAGGATTAAAAATTTTTTCACCAGCATATTTCCTTAGTAGAGTTTTTAAAGCTCCAACATCATTCATAATGAGTATTAGAAACCATGTAAGTACATTGTGCTTCAAGAGTTTGCTAAAAACACTGATTTTTTTTTTTTTCCTATCAATAGCTTCATCTAAAATGGAATCTTCCCCCCTCGTTTAACAAGTTGACAACAGGGCTGTTCAGTAGAGATTAGGCCTCCATTTGGTAGAGGTAGGCTTTCCAATTTGAAATCTATCTGAGGAGGTAAATGATGTCAGTTTGTCCTCTGAAAGGCATTGTCTTTCCTTTTTGCAAGTGTGTTTATGTTTATTCCTATTTTCACGATTTGACATTTACCCAGAGTTTTGTGCTTAGTTTCTTTTACTGTCTTTTCCCATCTCTTGTTTGTATATTTATCATTTTATTTTAAAAAATAATAATAATGTTAACACACATTGTACTATTGCTGTGAGCAAGGAAATATCTTTTCTACATATATTGTGTAATTTAATTTACCCGACATCTCAGTGTGATAGATAGATAGTATTGTTATTCCCATTTCACATATAAAGCAATTGAGGCACAGAAAACTCAAACTGTCTACGGGGCTGGCATTTTGAATACTAATTTATCACTGTGTTTTCTGTTTCCTCCAAGTAGTACTTCTTATTTTTCATATAAATATCTTTAATAACATAAGTAAAAATTTGTATTTCAGTCTTTCACGATTCCATTTCGAATGTCTTCTTACATTTAAACTGACTTTGACTTAGTTTATCACACTCGGGTTTGTTGGGCAAGTTTCTGTTTTTAGATCTCCCTCCAACCTCAGATAAATCATCCATTCATAAATTCAACAAATATTAATTGACTGCGTACCTTATTTCTAGTACTATTTCAGAATACGGAAAAGTGCTTGTCCTGGAACTTATGTTCCAGTGGAGAGACAGACAAATGAATAAATAATACAATATGGCGGCAAGTGCTGTAAAGGAAAGTAAAGCAGAACAGTGACAGGGCATCCTGTTTTTGATAAGGTGGTCAACAAGAGACTTTCTGAAGAAGTGACATTTAAACAGAGACCAGAACAAAAAGAGTGCATGTATATGTGGATTTCTAGAAGAGTATCCCCGGGCAGAGGAAATGGCAGGTTCCAAGGCCAAGCATCCTTAGTCTATTTAATGAATAGAAGGGATGTCCATGTGACTGGAACCTGCTTAGTTGAATGGAGATAGTCAGGAAGTTATTTTAAAGGGTCAGCACATGGAGGGGGCTTATAGGCCATGGAGAAGGCTTTGGATTTTATTCAGAGTGTGATGAGAAGATGTTGGAACTACTTGAGGAGTGTATAATGCCTGAATTTATCTAGATAAATTTGGCTACTAGGTAGAAAATTTTCAGGTTGCAATGATGGAAATAGGATAGCAGGTACCAGGCTAATATGATACTCCAGGTGATAGGCAATAGGAGTGAGGCAGTTAAAGTAGTAGAGTTGGAGAGAATCAGTTGGATTCTGGCTACATTTTGGAGGTAATGCTGGTAGGATGAGATGATGGATTAGCTGTATTGCGTAAGAGTGCCAAATTCAGTTGCCTCTGAGGTTTTGACCTCAGCAACTTGGTAAATAGAGGTAGGGAAGATGCAGAGGATTCAGCAAAGGAGACCAAGAAGGAGCAAGACCAAGGAGGAGCCTATTGTTAGCTACAAAAACAGCAGGAGAGCTTGTTTGTTGGAATGCGAGAGAAGAAAAATATCTCATAAAAGCTGTCTAGCTGTCAGCGTTTCAGAGAGGTTGAGTAAGACGCACACTAAGAATTGGTAGTTGGATTGGGGTAGAGGGTAGTTAGTGGTAACCTCACGAGATTGTGGAGTGAAAAAGGTGAAGGTGCACAGAGAGGATTCATGTGCAAATAGGGTCAAGTGCAGGTCAGATGTGTGCTGCATAATGCCATCTTGATCAATGATGGACTGTGTATACAACAGTGGTCCCTTAAGATTTTAATACTGTAGTTTTACTGCACCTTTTCTATGTTTAGGTATTTTAGATGCCCAAATGCCACTGTGTTACAATTGCCTGCAGTATTCAGTACAGTAGCATGCTGTACAGGTTTGTAGCCTAGGAACTACAGGCTATACGATATAGCCTACATGTGTGGTAGGTAGTGTATCATGCTTGAATTTATTGTAGATACATAGAATAAATTTATCTAGATTTCGGTTTGCATAAGTACCCTCTATAATGTTCCCATGATACAGAAATCACCTAACGACACATTCCTTAAAACACATCCCTTTCGTTAAATGATATATGACTATAATTCACCACAGATTGCTCTTTTAAGGTATTTAACTATAAAATGAAGGAAAGAAATGGGATGATGACTGGAAAAGAATATAGTAGAATCAAAGGAGGATTTTTTTTTTTCATTTGTAAGATAGTACAGCAAGTGTGTATGCTAGTGGGACCGATTCACTAGACAGAGAACTTGATTCAGAAGAGGGCCAACTGCAGCAGTGCCTTTGAGTAGGTGGTAAGATGGAACCTGGTGAGCACTGGAAGGTTGTGGGCAGGAGTGTGGGGCAGGTTCTCCCAAGTACAGCAAGAGAAGGCAGAGCAGTGAGTACAGATACAGATAGCTTGGTGTACTTGGTGCTAGGGAGAAACAGAAGTTCTATTCTGATTGCTTTTATTTTCTCAGTAAAAGAAGAAGAAAGCTTACTAGTTGAAAGTTGGAAATGGATAGTATCAGTGTTCTGGAAAAAAAGAGGAAGGTTTGAAATAACTTGAGGAGAGAGACAGTGAGAGGGTTGGGCAGGATTGCTGAACTTTACTTTGGAAGTGGATCATTGAATTCATCACTGACTTGCCAGTTTCTGGCTGTCTTGGTTTATAGGTGAGCCTACTCTATATCTTTCTAATTTTAAAGGACTCTGATACCAGGGGAATATTGGGTGGAAATATGATCTTATTATTAATATAAATTTCTTTGCCATCTAATTCTGTTTATGACCTAAAGGCTTTCTTTATTTATAAGAAAATAAAACATGCTCTGGTGCTGTGGTGTATCAGAAGTTAATAATGTTAGATTTCATACATGGAAATGGGCCTAAAGTGTTGATGATGATATTTGATCATTCCTTCACTGTTAAAACTTAGCCTTTGGCTATGAGAGCAATCAATTGCAGGTAGATCATTAAGTCTCTGCCCAAAAGAATATTTTTCCTTTTCATTGGTTTGTTTTGTGTAACACATACTCAAAGTTATGGCCAATTCTTGCTATTTCTAGACCAGCCTAGTCCATTCCGTTGCTATCTTAGCAGGTTGACTACTCTGGAATGTAAGCTCAGATGGTAGTTAGACTTCCCTTTGAAAACTTTCTTCCAAGATCTTTGTATAAAATTATTACTTTCATTTATCTTGCTACGGTTTGAGTCATGCAGTGTTGGCCATTGCAGAGTCACAACTATCCTGTTTAATAATAAATAATAACACCCAATAATTTCATAGGGCTTCATGGTTTACAGAGGGCTGTTGTATACACTGGCCACATGCATCATCACAAGGACACTTAAGATTGCCTCACACAGGGTTACATTGCTGCGATGGGATTTTAATAAGAAATTATAGATTTTCTCTCTTAATCCAGGACACTTTCTAGTATACAGCCTACTTCTTTATAAAGACAAATTTAAAAGAATTTGCAGTCATAGTTCTTGTCATCGGGTGGATTTCTGGGGAAACAGATTCTGAGACTGAGTTTTGTGTGCAAGGATTTTATTGGGGATGTCCCAAGAGGGAACCACAGCTGTGCAGGGCAAGAAAAGCGGGACCGGGAAGAGGGAGGAGTTAAGCTTTGCTGTAGTCACAACAGAGGACTCCCACAGGGACCTTTGGACCTGAGACAGCCATTTTGAGTTTTCTAAATTGAGGCAAGGGTTATTGGATACAGATCAGGCTCTGCCGTGGAAGGGGATAAACCTTGAGTGAGGTATCTTCCTTTCTGGAGGAGGACTCAGCTGTGTACTATCAGCAAACTTTCAGCTTCTGGGAAAATGAGTGCCTCAATCCTAACATGAATGCAGTGCTTCAGTTCTGAAAACAGAGTCTTGCTATGTATTAACTCAGCACCTGATTTTTGAACTAAGGCCAGGAAGGAGCCACCCACAGACCAAAATCCTTGAGTTCATTCATTCAACTCTTCATTTAATAATGATCTATTAAACACTTACTATGTATCAAAGACTGTTCTAAGTACTGGAAATTCAGCTTAAATGAGCACTAGTCCTCAAGTTTTTCTCTTAGTATATCTTTTGACCTGATTTCCCTGCTATCCCAAATTCAGGGAATTGGAATACAAGTTGATTATTCAGAAGTGTCTGAATTAGCAAAGTAAAATGGAAACCTAAAAGGTGAATGCGGACCTTTCCTTAAAAGTTCTTGCTGATGAATTATTGCCAAGTCAAACATTCTCCATTTGGAATTTGAGTAATTAAAAGTGGAAACCTGAATATAAAGCCATCTCAATTTCTGGCTGTCATTTCTAGTCTGACGCTATAGTCAGCAGAGAAAACTTCAGAGTGTGATTCTCAACGGGATGTGTGTTTCTTATATATTCATCTCTCCCTTCACTGTTAAAATGTAGCCGTTGCTAGTAAGAGCAATCCATTGATTGAATTAAACAGAATCAAGGACAGAAGTGTAAGCTAATCTGAAAATAACATCTTTGCAGATTGACTCAGAACCACGATTTTATGCACTGTTTACGTGGATAAAAACGACAGGCTTTTCCTAGTTCACGCTGGTGGAAAACAGTCTTTCTTAGTACCGAGTGGGTTTCCTGAATCACTGGTCCACTGCCAGTCTCCTGGAGTCACCTATAAGCAGAATTAGAGATGTCCCCAGGCTGTCAGCTGCTAGGGATGTCTTTGTTTGAGACCGCCCTATTTCACATCTCATAGAAGTTGTCCATGTATAATTTGTTTACTCATTTAGATTTCCCGAAAGAGGCTTGGGGCCCCTTCAGCTGATTTTAGAAAATCTTTCTGTCATTAATTCTCCACATGTATCTCATCAACTCAGAAATTCCAGGCTGCATGACTGAATGTGTCCCCAGCATCTAGTTGATGGTGACCTTGCCCTTCACCCTACAGTGTAACAGACAACATCATGTAGAAATTGTGAAAGAGATTTGGACCAGTGTATTTAATCATCATTTCAAGTATTGAAGTTTTAGGTTCGATTATGAATCTTTCCTTTCAGACATGTAATATTTCATCTTGATTTTTGAATATATTTAGGGATCCTGGCCATGTAGCCAAGATTCCAATGCCACAGTCAAGTCTTTGTTATCTCCCTCCCAAGTACTTAAGCACTGGTAGTAAATATCAGTAGTGGTTCTTTCTGTATCTGAGAATTTTACAAATATTCATTTCCATTGTCAAGGGCATATTAGGACCTCAAAGTTAAAAGCTTATGTCACATTTAACACCAGGAATAAGTGCCAAGAAATTATCTACATCATTATGTTGTACTAGCACTTTATTGCAGGCAACATTAGAAACCTTCTTTGAAATGGAATTATCTTCATCAAAAGTAGGTGTTTACATCATTGTCAATAAACTTACATATTCAGCTGGATGGGCATGACATTTCATAGCACTGTTTGGTCTGGACCTTTGGTTCCTACTATGTATTAGAAGAGAGGTATTTGGGCCTTCTGCCTATACTTGCTCCTGGATAACCACAGTCAATGCATGAACCGCAGTCATCAGAAGCAGGAAAAAGTAAGGCCGTTACGAATAGCATCCACGATTGGATCTTGTGCTCCACCTGTCAACTTTTGTCTTTGTTCAGAAGACCAGGCTTTAACATCGCCTTTTTTTTTTTCTTTTCCCCCTGGGATTTTCTTTCTCACTTCTGCCTTTCCATTCATCATGTCCCGAATGCTGATGATTTGGAAAGAGAGAAAAAAAGAGGATCTGTTACTAACACCTGAGGAGTTGTGGGCTGGGCTTCGATGGGCACCTGGGGAGGTTAGTGTTCACTTTACTTCTCTTTCTTCTGTTCTTTGTTCTCCATCCTTCAGAATTTTCTTTCCCCAATTCTGTCTATAACACATTCTAACTCAGAAACCATTTTCTTATATGTTAGGTGTTATCAAACTGCCTTTGAGGCATTGATAAGTGGTCTTTGTCCTCCATCATCACAGTTTTAACTTAATTTTACATTATTTTCACAGTCTCTCTCTGCTGCCTTCTTTGCTCTTTTTCACTCTCTCCAGCTCAGCAGGCCACAAGTCCCTGGTGTTAGGTAAGTGTATCAGAAGGTTGTAACCCCCACAGCTATGCAAAACGACTTCACTGTCACTCTTGCTCCTTTTCCCCCTTCCCATCCAATTGGTCACAGAGGAGTTGCTTCCTTGGCCTTCGTATCTCTCTCATATGCCCTTCCCTTCTTGTCTTTCTGCCACTTCTCTATTCCAGGCCTCACCATTGCTCAGCTCATTGACTACATTAGCTTCCTCACTCATCCTCCAGTCACTCATCTTATTTTTCATCAATTTGTCTTCCATATTACTCCCAATGATTTTTCTAACATTTTGTCTAAGAAAAAGGTGGGGGTTTTTAGGCACTGGGGTGAGCGAGTGGAAAAGTACTGGAAGATGTTGTGGGGAGGTGGGTCAATTGCCAACCCATTGTATCTAATTATTATCAGCCATCAAGTAAGAATTGTAGTTTTTTGATAACCTTGGCATATTTGAAACTAACAAAATAAAAGGAAAGATTCCACTTGTCTTTACATCCTCCCATAGGAATTTGTTTCTTTTCTCTTGTCCCCTGCCTCTCCTCCTTGAGTTTTACTTTTAGTTCCTTATTTCCACCATTCTTTTGACTTCCTGAGTAGTGTGAATGCTATCAGTAATGACATAGGTACTGATAATTGTTCTATGTCAGGATGATCTCATCAGCAAAGTATCTGTCCATAGCAAACTCAGAACAGTTTCTTTTTCTTTTCCCTTTCTCTTGATTTTTCTGTAGCTAGTCATCTGTGTTTGCTAATTGTCTCTTATTACCAATAACTAGTTAGGCTCTTACCCACCCACAGAGCCTGAGAGAGAGGGACTCTGTCTTTCATGATGTTTACATTTCAAAAAATGACTTCTAGATCCTGGAGAAAGACATTCCTGAGTTGTAAAATTTGGCATGAGTCTGGGAGCAGGTTTACATACATCGCAAAGGGGCAGAGAAAGGATTTACAATGGAAAGTTTGCTAGAGTAAATACTCTAAGAAACAAGTGTTCAGGCCCATATAGTCAAGAAGAAACCTGTCTAAAGTTCCATCATGCTGAGGGAAACATGAAGGCTGTTTTGGTCAGTATACATCTGGAACCTTCACCTTCTGTTGAAAACCTGTTAGTATCTACCCATCCTTTTGAGAATAAAATCTCAACTTTTTAGTATAAAAATTAAACCTCCGGTCTTAACCTCACCCTACTCTACTCTGTACCTACCTGCCTTCCTAATTCCTGAATATTTCCTTTTCTTCTTTTCATGCTGTGGTTCCTTAGAGCCTAAGGGTGGTCTGAGATAATTTCCTTTTGTCTGAAAAACTCTTGTTCCTTTTGTCAAACCCCCTTATTTTCTTCACAGGTCCTTGTGGAACAGTGTCTGGTCTTGGGGAATGTGTAGCTCTTCTGGATTCTAAACACGTGGAGTACATGTCTATCCGATTCCTGTCACAAAGATATCATCAGTAGGATGTTTTCATGTACTCCCCTCCTCCTCTAATTCTGTAGACTCCTTGAGGGCAGGTACCATGTCTTACTCAGCATTCTGAGCAACTCCTGGCACTAGAGTTGTCCCTGGCACCACAAAATCCTTAAAACTCGTTTGCTAAAATGATTAAGTGAATGACTTATATACGTGAAAAATATTCTGGCATAATTCTTTGTATATACAATATATATTTACCAAATTAACGAAAATAGAAACCATGAGTTGCTATTCAAGATTATGAATGCCGTAAGCATTTAAGAGGATTTTTTTTTAAAGTGAGTTGCATGTTCCTTATGTTGCCCACTTAGGTAGTATACTATCATGATGAAAAGCAAAATTGCATCTGTACTTGGAAACCCAAATTTGTAGAGAACCTGTTAGTTTCTAGAAAGCACTCAGAAATCTTACCCTTGAATAGAATCCAAGGAAAACTACATAATTTGCTTTTATCTTGTGGATGACATTTTTAATGGACTATGGACAGGATCTGGGTTAACTCAAGCTAGGGAATCCAAACTCTACAATTACTTTTAATCGTAAGGACTAGGAGTTGTGAAACTGCTGACAGGTCCCAGGCATGGCATGGCAAGGTATAAAGTTCTTGGGTTATTATGTTTCCTTTTGAATGCTAATATGCCCATTAGTTGCCCCTGCATTGGTTCCAGATAAGCAGTGGGAAGTTAATGATGACAGGTGGTTATAAAATGGACCTGTGACCTACACCAGGGAAAAATTGGGTTGAAATATTGTATTGCAAACCCATTCTATCTAATTATTATCAGCCATCAAGTAAGAATTGTAGTTCCATGATAACCTTGGCACATTTGGAACTAATGAGGTAAAAAGAAAGATTCCAGTTATCTTTACATCCTCCCATATTATATTTCCTATAGACAAAGTATCCGTCTATAGGAAACGCAGAAGTTTCTTTTTCTTTTCCTTTTCTCTTGATTTTTCTGTTTCTTTTTAACTAAGACTATTTTTCAGAGCAGTTTTAAATTTACAGAAAAAGTAAGTAGAAAGTACAGAGAATTCCATATATCCTCTCAACCCTCCCCCACCCCAGCCTCTCCACACACAGCTCTTACCTTTATTAACATCTTGCATTAATGTGATTCATTTGTTACTATTGATGAGCCAATACTGATACATTATTACTACCTGAATCCCATAGGTACATTAGGATTCACTCTTGTCATATAACTCTACGGGCTTTCACAAATGTGTAATGACATGCGGTCATTATTACCATATAGTACAGAATATTTCACAAGAAATACCTTGTATTATGTCTTTTCATTTCTCCCTTCCTCTCCCAAGCCCTTGGCAACCACTGATTCTTTTATTGCCACCATAGTTTTTGCCCTTTCCAGAATTTCACATAATTGGAATTGTACATCATGTAGCCTTTTCAAATTGGCATCTTTCACTTAGCAATCTTCATTTAAAATACCCTCATGTCTTGTCTTTGCTTTATAGCTCATTTCTTTTTATTGTTGAATAATATTCCATTGTCTGGGCATACCACACTGTATCTGTTCACCTACCGAAGGACTTATTAGTTGCTTACAAGTTTTGGCAATTATGAATAAAGATGCTATAAACATTCATGTGCAGATATTTATGTGGACATAATTTTTAACTCCATTGGGTAAATACCAAGGAGCTGATGCTAGATTGCATGGTAAGAGTATATTTAGTTTTGTGAGAAACTGCCAAGCTGTCTTCTAAAGTGGCTGTGCCGTTTTATATTTCCACCAGCAATGAATGAGTGTTCCTATTGCTCCACATCCCCACCAGCAGTTGGTGGTGGTAGGTTTTTTTTTTTTTCTTAATTTTAGTCATTCTATTAGGAGTATGTGGTAACTTTGTTGTTTAATTTGCAATTCTCTGATAACAGAAGATGTTGAGCATCTTTTGATGAGCGTATTTGCTGTCTGCATTTTCTTTTCGTCAGATTTTGTTTAGATCTTTCGCCCAGTTTTTTAATGGGCTCTCTTATTGTTGAGTTTTAAGAATTCTATGTATTTTTTGGTACCAGTCTTTTTCTTTTCTTTTTCTTTTTCTTTTTTTTTTTTTTTACATCTCTTATGGATTCTTTATTATAGGCTCCTAGATGTGGATTGCAGAGTTACAGAACACTTAGGAATACTAGTACCTACTGTCAAAGTGCACAAATTTACACTCTGAAATAATTGATTTCATGACACCCTTGCCAGCACTGAACGTTATTTTTTAATCTTGTTTTAAAAGAAGTGAATATTCTAATTTGCATTTGTTTACTAAGCTTTCCCCCTGTATTCACTCACAATTTGTATCTAGGGTAATTATTCCTGTTTCAAGACAGAATGAATTAGATATGACATGAACCAACTACAACAGTATAAATGAGATGGTTTCTCTGAGTATTTTCCATTGCTCAGATCTGATTATTGGTTTGGTGAGCCTTGCTGAGACCAAGGCTGAGCTTCTCAATGCACGTTCTCTCCAAGAGGCAGGAGAGTATCATGAGGAGAAGGCATCATTACGTCCACATGGGACAACCAGCTTCCTCTGTCCTGTGGCCTCAGTCTTTTTTACTTTCTTTTTTTTTTTTTTTTTGGAAATTTGTGCAAAATTTAAGATCAGCTTTCTTTTTGTTTTTTCTTCAGTCCCTCCCCCATCCCCCCACCCCCCGAAAGGCCCCAGTGTGCGATGTTCCCCACCGTTTGTCTACGTATTCTCATTGTTCAGCTCCCACCTATAGTGAGAACATGCGGTGTTTGGTTTTCTGTCCTTGTGATAGTTTGCTTAGAATGATGGGATACCAGTCTTTTATCAGATATGTGTTTTGCAAAGATTTTCACCCAGTCTGTGGCTAATTTTTCATTTTCTTAACACTGTCTTTTCACAGAGTGGAAGTTTTCATTTTAATGAAGTCTGACAACCATTTTTTTCTTTCATGGATCATGCTTTTGGTGTTGTATCTAAAATGTTATTGCCATACCAAGCTTATCTAGCTTTTCTCCTATGTTATTTCTATGTTATTTTCTAGGGAATTTTTTTTAAATGCTATTGATTTCTTAATACTATGTATAGGTTGATTAAATGATAGCAAGTACTTGCATAAACTCTATTGATTATGTTAGTAAATCTGAAATTGACGCTTAAGGAAATGTCAAGTTTTTAAAATGTGTATATACATATAATGTTAACAAGTTTATTCTAAGATTACTATCTATATTTTGATGGTTTACCATATTGTTCAATGCCTTTTCCTATTTTCTGACTTTTTAATTCTGTGATTATATCTATTGTTTTTTTCAGAAGGTGATAACCTTTTTTAAAAAGCCTCCACAATTCATACATATATGTTTAAAACTTAAAGCCCAATCTTTGCAAACCCTGTGGTTTCTGAGAAGCTTTTCTCTAAGGTATCACACCTTCTTTTAATGATCCTATTGAAGATAGTTTGTTTGTGCTTTGAATAGGTAAATGGCTTCATATAGCTGCAATTCTATTTTAACAGTAATTGCACTGTAATAGCAAAAATGTCACATAATTAAATCTTTAAAAAAAAATGCTAAGCTCTCAGCTGTTTATTTCCACAGTGACATCTTGTTAAACACATCACGGTACCTTGCAGAGAACGAATTAACTGCTGTGAGTTTTCTCCCTTTTTATAAATTCCATTATCACTTCCACGTGGACTTGGTGTGAAAGGTGTGGCTCCTTCTGCTTTGGCTCACAGGGCCTTTGCTTGTGTCATCAACCAGGCAGCTGTGATTCCCCTCATCTCCTTGTAGGTTTGATTGATTCTTTTATTTACAAGCTTTAGTTTCGACTCTACCCTTTAGAGACTTTCGCACAACATATTATCTGCTATAAGAGGTTCTCACATATAGTCTGCTGAAATTGGTTTGGGAATTTGTGAAAGGGAAGTACATGTTGATAATAGAATTAAGGGTAAAAGTGGTGAATTAAATAAGGCTTAGAGGAGTGAATATAGGATGGTTTTTACAGGTAAGGACTTAATCTTAACAATAACCCATTAGGGTAGATAATATGATCTTTCTCAGTACATTGGGCCATTACATACTATATTGCAGAAGAACCAAGGGCAAGCTAAGCTCATGGAGCAAAATAATCAAAAGTATCTGGAATTGTAATTTTCCTGAATGTAGTTATTTACCAAGGATAATTAAACATTAAAATGAATGGTATGAGAATATGTACTATAGCAAAACTACCAAATTGATAATATCACAGGCTAACCAGACTGAAAACTAATAATGTTTAGTAAACACAATATCAAAAATCCTTGGGAAACACCTTTGAATATATTGTGCCTCTGATGTCATGAACTTTTCACACCTCAAGTGAGAACATGGATTTTGTCTTATGCTTAGTTTGTGTTAACTATCATTGAGGTCTTCAGTTCAGCATTGGAAATTCTATTGTAAGGATTTTAATAGCAAAACAAGTCATAGTGATTTTCTGTAATAAACTTGATTAAATTCTAGGTACTCTTGTTATCTCTACTGTCCCAATAATAATTAGCATCAGCTCACAATTTGTAAAGTAAGCAGCAATTACTTTAATTCTGTGACCCCTAAATTGCAGACAAGATTATATAGCAAGGCTGTCAACAGTTTTGATGAACTTGAGTCATGGCCTATAAGTTCACCTGAATCTGGCCTATTGGAAAAGGAGAGGAAAGGGGAACCTTTAAAAATGACCAGATTTCTGCCAAGTATGTTCATGAGATTGTGTCTGACTTCACTGGTAGTTTCTGAGTCTGATGGTTCTGTTCCTTTGTCCAGTCCTGGAGATATTTCCTCACTGTTCACAGCCTTTCCCTAGTGCTTGTGGAGCTCTACATATGGGACTCATGATTCTATCCTCAGCTGCTGGTCAACCTGTCACCAGTTTCTGCCTTCACTTCTCTGAGCTCAGTGTTGAAAGCTAGTAGAAACTCCATCCTTCTGTGTGGCCCAAGTTCAATGGAAAGTAGGAATAGTTCGAAACAGGGGCTCTTGAGTTAGAGAAACCTAGGATGAAAGCTGTTGTTCCCGTTTTGGTGGTTGTAACATTTAGGGCATGTTATCTATCTGAGACTCAGTTTCCTCGTTTTAAAAATAGAAATAATGATATCCACCTCTCAGGATTGTGGCAAAGATTAAATAACACAGTAAAACTGGTACATTATTTATGTGAATGTAGGTTATTTTTTCTCCTTTCTCCTTGCCTTCCCTTTCTCTTTCTCCTCCTCTCCTTCCTTGTTCTTCTTCCTCTTCCTCCATCCTCCTCTTCTTTTTCCTCCTGTTTCTCTTCCTTCTCCTCCTTTTTCTTATCATGTAATCAGTGTTATCATTTTCATGTTCATCCATATTTATTCCACCCCTCCCTAAATTTATCATATGACACAGTGCTACGCAACATGACACACAATTATGTATCTTTAATATCACATGGATTTGATCATACTCCCAGATCACAGACAGTGGAAGTCTGTTCTGGCTTACCTGGCTTTTCCAGAAGTGTGGAGTATGATTCACTCATGTAAGAAAATAAATTACTTCAGCTACTCCGCTTCTCCTCTCAGTGCTACATCCTTGAACCCCCAGGCTTAGGCTCTGTATTAGTCTGTTTTCACACTGTTGGTAAGACATACCTGAGACTGAGGAATTTACAAAGGAAAGAGGTTTAATGGAGAACTAACAGTTCCACATGGCTGGAAAGCCTCACAATCATGGGGGAAGGCAAGGGGGAGCAAGTCACCTTTTATGTGAATGGCGACAGGCTAAGAGAGAGCTTGTGCAGGCAAACTCCCATTTTAAAAGCCATCAGATCTTGTGAGACCCATTCAGTATCACGAGAACAGCATGGGAAAGTCCCGCCTCCATGATTCATTAATCTCCCACCGGGTCCCTTCCATAACACATGGGAATTATGGGAGCTACAAGATGAGATTTGGGTGGGGACACAGAGCCAAACCATATCAGGCTCCAAGCAGCTGTGCTCAGGAAAAGTGATCCTAGCTCAATTCAGCATCTGGGAACTCATGTAGTGGGCATGTGCATTAACCTCAGATTCTCATCTGTTGTGAATTTTCATTGGCCTCTACGCAATTCAGCATAAAGATGCTGTGCTGAAGGTTGTGCCAGAATAAAATTTGCTTTAGACATCCCTGGGTAGGGCAGTTTACCTCAGAGTTGGTCTACAAGGGTCTTTTGGCTTTCTTCAACAAATAATTAATTCCCTTGAGGAAATTATTTGACTTTCTTTTGCATTATACCAGCTGATTCAAGTTTTCTTAAAACTCTACACTGTTGATGGGAACGTAAATTAATACAGCCACCATGGATAACATAATGGAGGCTCCTCAAAAAAACTAAACATAGATTGACCACATGATCCAGCAGTCCCACTGCTGAGTATGTGTAGGTACAAAAGAAAGGAATCAGTATATGGAAGAGATATTTGGATGCCTGAGTTTATTGCAGCAGTATTCATAATAGCCAAGATATAGAAGCAACCTAAGTGTCTATCAGTGGATGAATGGGTAAAGACAATGTGGTATATATACACAATTGATTATTATTATGCCATAAAAAGAATAAAATTCTGTCATTTGCAGCAACGTGGATGGAACTGGAGGGACAGTATGTTATGTGAAATAATCCAGACACAGAAAGACAAATAGGGCATGTTCTCTTTCATATCTAAGGGCCGAAAAAGCCAGTCACCTAAAGGTAGAGAATAGAATAGTGATTACCAGAGACTCGGAAGGGTAGGGGTAAGGGGAAGTGGAGAGAGTTTGGTCAATGGGTGTGCAAATACAGATAGAAGAAATAACTTTTATGGTTCTATAGCACAGTAGGTGATAGTAGTTAATAATAATTTATTGTATATTTCAAAATACTAGGAAGAGAAGATTGAGACTTCTTCAAACATAAAGGAGTGATAAATGCTTGAGGTGAAAGACGGCTCAATTACCCTGGTTTGGTTATTATGCGTTGTATACATGTATCAAAATATCACTTGGACTCCATAAATATGTAAAATTCTTATGTGTCAATAAAAATTAAGAACTCTAGGCACCTTTCATTGTAACCTTTAACAACATTGGTTTTTAAAGCTTTGGGCAATTCAGTCTCGTATATAGGGTACCCGAGCTTGATTTATTACCTGGTTGTTTATAATTTGTGGTGAAATATATATTTTAGAAATTATATTCTGTTATGTTTTATCTTGGTGTATATAGACTTTAAAAGTTTTTTATGGATATAAGAGTACCACTGTGGATTGGTTGCTAGAAGATTTTGAATTTGCTGAGGATGAATAGTTTTAATTTATGCATTATTTGCAATAATTTGCATAACAAGTTCAAGTAGTCTAACTTCAAGTATAGAATACAAAATTAATTAGTATGACCTGTGGGCATTTTACTTCAAACATGAAATCCAGAGCATGCACATGTAAAATGTATAATGGATTTCTCAACCAATTAATTTAATCACATTCTGGATTATGAGACATTTAAACAAACAGGAAATAGGGAAAGAGGGTTAATGGAGGCCAGGTTAGTGAAGCCATAGAAGGGTGCCAGGGCAGGACTTACATTTTGGCTGGAAAGGAGTAATTGGTAATATAATTTTCTCAGGGCTTAATAGCACCAGTTAATTCCACAGTTTAGTTCCTATTACTGTACCAGAATTGGTCAAAGCTTCCTCATCGTTTTAGTCTGCTCGGGATGCCAAAACAAAATACTATACACTGGGTGGCTTAAGTAACAGACATTTATTTTTCACAGTTCTGAAGGCAGGAAGTCCAAGCTCAGGATGCCGGCATGGTTGGGTCTGCTGTGAGCTCTCTTGCTTGCTTACAGATGGCTGCCTTCTTGCTCTGTCCTCAAATTTGTGTGTATTAGTCCGGGTTCTCTAGAGAAATAGAACAAACTGGATATGTATACACACATATATGTATATATATATGTATACATATATATATAACAGGACATCTATTATGGTGATTGGCTCATGTAATTATAGTGGCCAAGAAGTCCCGCAGGATACCTTCTGAAAGTTGGAGGACCAGGAAAGCCAGTGGTGTAAATCAGTGCAAGCCCAAAGACCTGAGAACCAGGGGAGCTGGTGGTGTATCTTCCAGTCTGAGAGCCTGATAACTGGAGTGCAGGAGTGGGTATCACTGGTGTTAAGTCCTGGAAAGAGAACTGGGAGCCATGATGTCAGAGGGCAGGAGAAGATGGATGTCTAAGCTCAAGAAGAAAGAATTCACTTTTATTCTACCTTTTTGTTCTATCCAGGCCCCAGACAGATTGGATGACATGATGACACTTGCCCACATTGACAAGGGTGGGTCTTCTTTACTCACTCCCCTGATACTAATGCTAATCTCTTCTGGAAACACCCTCACAGACACAGCCAGAAATTGTGTTTTGCCAGCTATCTGAGTGTCCCTTAGCCAAGTCAAGTTGACACATAAAATTAATCATCACAATGTGTATATACAATTCAGAGGTTTAAAGATTAGTAGTAAAATAGGCACTGGTGTACCTGCCACTTAGATTAAGAAATAGAACAAGTACCACCCCTCACTGTTCTACTGGGATAACTACTTTACATTATATTTCCATTCTTTTGATAGGTGTATATTTTACTACCAACGTATGTGTCCCTAAACCAGATATTGAGTGGTTTTGAAAAACTAAGTAGCAGATCCAAATCCCCCTGTGTAAAGAAAAGGTGATGCTTTCAGTTTTAACTTAAGGTTCCCAAGAAAGCTGAAAAGAGTCTCTAGTACATTGTCGGGCTTCAGTTTTCTGAGAGTACACACGGACTCATTCTGAGAGAATTTAGTGGGCAAGGTAATGACTGAGTCCTGGACAGTCCTTGGCAGGTGTTAAGTTGAGTTCTAGCTATCAAATGAAAATATTATCACAGGGAAGAGGCTTCTCTGAATTTTTCTGTTTCACTATGATCTAACTCTTGCTCTCAGGAATAGGTTCAGACAGAGCACATCAGGGGGTGATATAGTGTTAATATATTTTATATAACACTCATTCTTATTACAAATTCAACTTTATTGGGGCAGATAACCCAATAGCTTCTTGATAGACGATGGGTCCTTCATTCAGCTCTTGGCACTTGTTTGATTGTCTGAGTTATGTGTAAAAGTCTCTTTGAAGGCCTTGTTTCATGGTCTTCTTTCCTGTATGGTTGCCTTTGAGAAGTTCTAAAACATTCCGAATTTTAATGCTTTGTATATGATCTGGTTTTTCCTTTCTGTAAGCTTGTAGATTCTTCCCTTTGTCCCCAGTACTCTTCAATTTCAAAACAAGATGACGTTATTTTGTTCTGTAGTTATTGTGCTTGGCGTTTGGTGGATCATTTCAGTTTGGAAACTAATGTTTTAGGAAATATTCTTCATTTTGTTTTTTATATTTATTCTCTATTTTCTTTTGTTTTTTTGAAACTCCTATTATGGGGATGTTTTTTGAAACTCTTATTATCGAGACCTCCTGGACTAGGTTTCTATTTTTTTTTTTTTTTTTTTTAGTTTTTCTCTCCTACTTTCTATCTCTTTTTATTTTTGCTCTACTTTTTTAGAGATTTTCTCAACTTTATATTCTAACTTTTCTAATAAGGTCTCTATTTGATCAAATTTTTATTTTCAAAGGGTTTTGTACTATTTTATTCTCCAAATGAGGCTCCTCTTTTTTTCCTTCATATTCTTTGTATCATTTAATATTATTTTTCCATTTCATGTGTGGACCATTTTCTCTCAACTCTCTGAGGATATTAAAAACATCATGTTTAAAGTATTTTTCCCTGTGCAAGTTCATTTTCTATTTTAAAAATATTTTAGAATTAGGGGTATATGTGCAGGTTTATTATACAGGTAAATTTTGTGTCACAGGTGTTTAGTGTACAGATTATTTCACCTCCTAAGTAATAAGCATAGTACCAGATAGGCAGTTTTTTGATCCTCACGCTCCTTCTTCTCTCTACCATCAAGGAGTCCCTGGTGTTTAGTGTTCCCTTCTTTTCGTCCATGGGTACACAAAGGTGGGGAATATTTAGGTCCTACTTATAAGTGAGAATATGTGATATTTATTAAATAGATTTCTGTTCCTGAATTAGTTCACTTAGGGTAATGACCTCCAGCTCCATCCATGTTGCTGCAAAGGACATGATCTCATTTTTTTTTTTTTAAATGGCTATATAGTATTGCATGGTGTATATGTACCACATTTTCTTTATCTACTCTACCCTTGATGGGCATTTAGATTGATTCCATGTCTTTGCTATTGTGAATAGTCCTGCAGTGAACATACAAGTGCATGTGTCTTTACGTTAGAGTGATTTCTGTTCTTTTAGGTATACACCCAATAGTGAGATTGCTGGGTCAAGTGCTAATTCTGTTTGAGTTCTTTGAGTAATTGCCAAACTACTTTCCACAATGGCTGCAATAATTTGCATTCCCACTAACAGTGTATAAGCACTCCCTTTTCTCCACAACCTCACCAGCATCTGTCATGTTTTGACTTTTTAGTAATAGCCATTTGGCTGGTGTGAGATGGCATCTCATTGTGGTTTTGACTTGCATTTCTCTAAAGATCAGTGATGTTGAACTTTTTTTTATATGATTGATTGCCAGATATATGTCTTCTTTTGAAATGTGTCTGTTCATGTCTTTTGCCCACTTTTCTTTTGTAAATTTGTTTAAGTTCTTTATAGGTGCTGGATATTACACCTTTGTCAGATGCATTATTTGCAAATATTTTCTTCCATTCTGTAGGTTGTCTGTTTATTCTTTTGATAGCTTCTCTTGCTGTGCAGAAGCTCTTCAGCTTAATTAGGTCTTATTTGTCAGTTGTTGTTGTTGTTGCAATGGCATTTGGCATCTTTGTCATGTAAACTTTGCCAAGTCTTATGTCCAGAATGATGTTTCCTAGGTTATCATTCAGGGTTTCTATAGGTCTAGGTTTTACATTTAAGTCTTTAATCCGTATTGAGATGATTTTTGTATATGGTATAAGGGAGGGGTTCAGTTTCCGTCTCTGCATATGGCTAGTCAGTTATTCCAGCACCATGTATTGAAACAGGGAGTCCTCTTCCCATTACTTGTTTTTATCGACTTGGTTGAAGATCAGGTGGTTGTTGGTGTATGGCACTATTTCTGGGCTCTCTATTTTGTTTTATTTGTCTATTTGTCCGTTTTTGTACTAGTATCATGTTGTTTTGGTTACTATAGCCTTGTAGTATAGTTTTGAGTATTGTGATGCCTCCAGCTTTTTAAAATAGTTATAATTACCTTGGCTATTTGGGCTTTTTCTTTTTTGGCTCATGTGATTTTTAAAATAGTTTGTTCTAATTCTGTGAAGAATATCATTGGTAGTTTGATAGGAATAGCATTGAATGTGTAAATTGCTTTGGGAGGTGTGGCCATTTTGGTGATATTGATTCTTTCTATCCTTGAGCATGGAATGTTTTCCTGTTTGTTTGTGTCATCTCTAATTTCTTTGAGCAGTGCTTTGTAATTGTCATTATAGGGATCTTTCACCTCCCTGTATTCCTGGGTATTTTATTTTGTTTGTGGCTATTGTGAATAGGTTTGTGGTTTTTTAAATTTTGTTCTCAACTTGGATGTTATGTTGTTGGTGTACTGGAATGCTACTGATTTTTGTACACTTATTTTGTATCCTGAAACTTTGCTGAAGTTGTTTATCAGAAAAAGGTGATTTTGGGCAGAGATTCTCGGGTTTTTTATGTGTAGAATCTTATTGTCTGCAAACAGAGATAGTTTGATTTCCTCTCTTCCTATTTGGGTGCCTTTTATTTCTTTCTCTTGACTGATTGCTCTGGCTACAACTTCTAGTACTACATTGAATAGAAGTGGTGAGAGTGAGCATCTTTGTCTTGTTCTGATTTTTAAGGGGAATGCTTCCAGATTTTACCCATTCAGTATGATGTTGGCTATGGGTTTATCATAGATGACTCTTATTATTTTGAAGCATGTTCCTTCAGTGCTTAGTTTGTTGAGGGTTTTTAATAAGAAAGGATGTTGAATTTTGTCAAAAGCCCTTTCTACATCTGTTGAGATGATCATGTAGTTTTTGTCTTTAGTTCTATTTATCTGATGTATCACATTTATTGATTCATGTATGTTGAACCTCCTTGAATCCAAGTAGGGATAAAGCCTACTTGACCATGGTGGATTAGCTTCTTGATGTGTTGCTGGATTTGATTTGCTAGTATTTTGTTGAGGATTTTTGCATTTATGTTCTTGAAGGATTTGTGTGTGTGTGTGTGTGTATGTGTGTGTGTGTGTGTGTGTGTGTGTGTGTGTCTGCCAGGTTTTGGTATCAGGATCATGCTGGCCTCACCAAATGAGTTAGGGATGAGCCTCTCCTCCTCAGGGTTTTTTCTTTTCTTTTCTTGAATAGTTTCAGTAGGAATCGTACCAGCTCTTCTCTGTACATCTGCTAGAATTTGACTGTGAATTTGTCTAGTCCTGGGCTTTTTCTGGTTGGACTTTTTTATTACTGATTCTGTTTTGGAACTCATTATTGGACTATTCAAGTATTTAATTTCTTCCTGGTCCAATCCTGGGAGGAGGTATGCTTCCAGGAATTTCTCAATTTTTTCCTGTTTTTCTAGCTTGTGTGCAGAGAGGTATTCACAGTAGTCTTTAAGGGTGTTTTATATTTCTGTGGGGTAAGAAGTGTCACTTCTGATTGTGTTTATTTGGATCTTCTCCCTGTTTTTCTTTATTAGTCTAGCTAACAGTCTATCTTGTTAGTTATTAAAAAAAGCAACTCCTGGATTTGTTGATCTTCTGAGTGTTTTTCACTGTCTCAGTTTTCTTTAGTTCAACTCTGATTTTGGTTATTTATTGTCTTCTGCTAGCTTTGGGGTTGATTTGCTCCTGTTTCTCTGGTTCCTCTAGTTGTGATATTAGATCATTAATTTGAGATCATTCTAACTTTTTGATGTGGGCATTTGGTGCTATAAACTCCTTGTAACAACATTTTAACTGTGTCCCAGAGATTCTAGTATGTCATGTCTTTGTTGTCATTAGTTCCAAATAATTTATTAATTTTCACCTTAATTTCATTATTTCCCCAAAAGTCATTCATGAGCATTTTGTTTATTTTCCATGTAATTGTACAGTTTTGAGTGATTTACTGAGTATTGATTTTTATTTTTATTTAGTTGTGGTCCAACTGTGTGGTTGGTATGATTTTGCTTTTTTGAATTTGCTGAGGATTGTTTTGTGTCTGATTGTGTGGTCGATTTTAGGGTATGTGCCATGTGCAGATGAGAAGAATGTACATTCTGCTGTTTTGGAGTAGAGACTTCTGTAGATGTCTGTTAGGTTCATTTGGTCAAGTGTTGAGTTCAGGTCCTAAATATCTTTGTTAGTTGTCTGCCTTGATTATCTGTCTAACACTGTCAGTGGGGTGTTAAAGTCTCTCACTATCATTGTGTGATTATCAATTACCTTTGTAGGTCTCTAAGAATTTGCTTTATGAATCTGGGTGCTCTTGTGTTAGGTGCCTATATATTTATGATAGTTCATTCTTATAGAATTGAACCCTTTACCATTATGTAATGCTGTTCTTTGTCTTTTTTGATCTGTGTTGGTTTAAAGTCTGTTTTGTCTGAAATAGATTGCTTTTTTCTGTTTTCTGTCTTTTTTCCATTTTCTGTCTTTTCTGTTTTCTGTCTGCTTGGTAGATTTTTTTGTATCATCGCATGTGACCTGGGTCTCTTGAAGACAGCATACCATTTGATCCTGTGTCATTGTCCAACTTGCCACTCTGTGCCTTTGAAATGGAACATTTAACCCATTTACATTCAAAGTTAGCATTAATATGTGTGAATTTGATCCTGTCACTGTGTTGTTAGCTCATTATTGTGCAGATTTGTTTGTGTGATTGCTTTATAGTATCACTGGTCTGTGTATTTAGGCATGTTTTTGTAGTGGCCAGTAATGGCCTTTCCTTTCCATATTTAGTACTCTCTTCAGGACCTCTTATAAGGCAGGTCTGGTGGTAATGAATTCTCTTAGTATTTGCTTGTCTGAAAAGGATCTTATTTTTCCTTTGCTTTGAAGTGTAGTTTGGCTACATATAAAATTCTTGGTTTGAAATTCTTTTCTTTAAGAATGCTGAATATAGGCCCCTGATCTCTTCTGTCTTATAGGGTTTCTGCTCTAAGGTTAGCTGTTAGCCCAATGGGGTTCCCTTTGTAGGTGACCTGCCCCTTCTTTCTAGCTTCCTTAAACTTTCTTTCTTTCATTTCTTCCTTGGAGAATCTGACAACTGTGTGTCTTGGTGATGATCTTCTTGTGTAATATTTCACAGGGTTTCTCTTCATCTCCTGAATTTGAATGTTGTCCTCTCTACCAAGGTTGGGGAAATTTTCATGGATGGTATCCTGAAATGTATTTTCCAAGTTGCTTGCTTTCTCTTTTTCTCTTTGAGGAATGCTGATAAGTCATAGACTTGGTCTCTTTAAATAATCCCATATTTCTCAGACATTCTGTTCATTCTTCTTCATTATTTTTTCTTCATACTTGTCTGAGTTATTTTGGAAGACTGGTCTTCATGCTCTGAGATTCTTACTTCAGCTGGTCAGTTCTGCTGTTAATAACTTGCAGTTGTATTCTGAAATTCTTGAGTTTTTCAGCTGTAGCATCTCAGTTTAGTTATTTCTTAAAATGGTCATTTCATCTTTCATCTGCTGTATCATTTTATTGTATTCTTTAGAATTTTTGGATTGGGTTTTAACATTCTTCTGAATCTCGATGATCTTCATTCCTGTCCATATTCTGATTCTATTTCTGTCATTTCAGCTATTTCAGACTGGTTAAGAACCATTGCTGGGGAACTAGTGCAGTCATTTGGAGGTAAGAAGACTCTCTGGCTTTTTGAGTTGCCAGAGTTCTTGCGCTGGTTCTTTTTCATCTTTGGGGGCTGATTTTGCTTCAGTCTTTGAAGTTGCTATCTTTTAGATATTTTTGGTTTTTGTTTGCTTTATTTTCTTTGGTGTTGTTGGGTGTTTGATTATGGTATAAGGTGGGTTTGGTCAACTGGCTTCATTTCTGGAATATTTTAGGGGGCCAGTGCTCAGTTCAACACTCCTGAGCTGTGTGCTTTAACTCTGGGGGGCTCATTTTGGGCCCCCTGCTTTCTTCTCTGGCTCCTCAGGGTTAGGAACCTGTTGCCCTGATGGGCGGTGACAGCCAAAGAGCTTCACTGGGTGGTGGAAATGAGATCTGTGCTCATTTGTACATGCCAGAAATAGCAGCGGTGTGATGAGGTGCATGCTCATCAGCTGGAGTGGGGCACTGGTGGGCCAGGGGTTTCCAGCCTCCATACAGGCATTTGTATGTGGCAGTAATAGTGGGTGCGGTGGGGCACTGGCAGGTGTGGGGCTGGTGGTCTCCATGTGTGCAGTCACACTGGAGGCAATGGCAGCATAAGGCAGGGAGTGGGGCTGTTAATCTTCATTTGTGTACTTGTGCTAACAGTGGTGGTACAGCTGGGTGAATGGGAGCAGGTTGTGCTCATGCTGGCAGCAGTGGTACAGTGGGTTGTAGATACGCCCTGGCAGGGAAGGGTAGGCAAGGTCTTCTGGCACATACAAACTGGCAAAATGATATGGGGGTGGCCTTGGATGAGTACATGCCAGCAAAGTGGTACAGAGGATGCTGCAGTGGTGGGAGGGTGCAGGTGGGCTGACATGCCTTGGCAGGGGCCACTGTGCTGGAGCTATTTGATTGTCAGGCACAGTCTGCCAGCACAGGAGCTATTATGCATGTCCCTGGGAGACACCCCAGTTGAGCATTTGTGGCTGCACTGCAAGCAGGAGAGGCCAGCACACAGGGGTCACTCAGGTCAGACTGGCCCAGATCTCTTCAGGTCTGACAGCTCCCCTAAGGCTAAAGTTTCCTAGGGGAGCATGGGATGCCTTGGGGGATGGGCATCCCTGGTCATGCTTCACTGCAGACATTGCTGCCCCAAACCGTTTGGGCTCCAGCCAGCTGGAGCCCTGCTCCTACCACCTCTCTAAGTAACTGTCCTTTCCAACGTACGTTTCTGTGGGGGTCGTGTGGTCTCCTGCTGCCAGGATTCTACAAGTCCATGGTGAGAGTAGGTCATTCCTTGCCTGCTCAACTCACCACTACCCCAGGGGCAACTGAGGGCCAGGAACTGATGTCTGGTAGCCCCATGCAGGGCTGCCAGCTTTCTCCTGCTTAAGCCCAACATCTGTGTCCTCCCTCTAGCCATTCTCAATGCTTTCCTTCTGAAGATCTGCTTAGAGTCTTCCTGATGTCCTGGTCCCTCAATGGCAGATGTTCCTTCTGGCTGTGTCTATTCAGCTATCTTGCCTGGAGAATCCTGTGTATTTTGATCTTTGGCTTCTGCATTAGAAAGATTTCTCAATTTTCGGATCACTTTTGCCTTTTACTTCATTATTAAAAGTGGGAAATATAAAAGCTGCCTGGAAGTTCTGAGCTCATGCATAAAGCTTATTGACTTCAAGCTTCAATGTGAGGGAACTGGGCAAACTGTTTCTTGGGAATGATGAATCAGTGCTGTCTTTAGACCTATGGGAGAGGTGCTTCAGCTTTAGATGTCCCGGATATGTACCGTTTCTGGCTTTGCCCTGCTTCATGGGATGATGTGTTTAAAGTGCAAAGGAAAAGGGCTTGTCTAAGGATTTCTCTACCCTTTTCTAGACTATGCTTTGGATTCTTAGAATTCCTGCCCCAACAGCTCCAGCCCTGCTTCTAGGATCTGCATAGGCCTCTTCTTCTGGTCTATTCTCCCAGGAGTCATGTGGAGTGGGCGGGCATAGGACTAAGGAAGGCCCTTCCTTTGGGGCAGCAGTTTGCATGGGCTTTGGAGAAAGCTTGGGGATATGGTCTGTAATGTCTGTATACATACGCACAAGGACTTTCGTGTTTTGAACAGATCCATGGAGTGAAAAGAGAAGGAGGTCTGACTGTGGACCACAAGAACTATGTTTTGTTCTAATACTCCTTGGAGTACAAGGAGTTTCAGCATCTCATTTAGGTAACTACAAAGGAATATTTATCAGGATAGGAAGATAGAACATATTTCACTTAACAGTTTTGGGAATTCACATTAAACTTATAAATATACAGAAATATGGAATGCAGGTCTTTATGTTCTTGCCTTGAGCCTTATAAATGTTGGGAGTGGGCCGGTTCTCATGTTAATGTATTTCCTCATGGTTTTGTCAGATTCCATTGAGATGAGTTTTCAATGTTTTTCTAAGAAAGTAAGGTTCTGGCTGCCAGCTTTTAGGGAATTCAGTGTGGGAAGAAAGCTGGGGATCACTGCAGTCTTCAGATGATCAATTAATCTTCATTTTCTGTAAGGTAACTGCACCTGCCCACAATGGGTGGTGGATATCTGGTGATCTAACATCCGTTGCTTCTATCTTAACAACCTCCTTTAACCTCAGCTCCTGAGGCATGCGGTACTGCCAGTTTGCAAGCCTTTTGAGGGTTTTGCAGTACAAACTGTTTTGGTTCATGTCTATCCCCACCAGTGGTTTAGGATTTGACTCTCTAAGGGCTCTGAGTCAGTTACCAATTTTTCATCTACTTCATCTGTTGTTTTCTCCTTATTTTTGTTCATTTCTTTAAAAAATCTATTTACTGTAGGTTAGTAGTATTTCTGGTGAGAGATTAATATGTGTGTTAAATCTGCCATCTTATTCTAGAACTCTGTTGGGGTCCGTGCTGGGGGTGGTGGAGAATGAAAGAACACACAAAAGACAAAGACACACAGAGAATATGGCGGCCGCACTCAGAGCCTCCGCCTCACTTTATTTATACTCCATAAACCCCACGTCAACAGAAAGAATGCAATGCAAAACAAACTTTCTTTTCCCACATGTAACCTTCTACTCAGTTCCTTGTTTCTATGCTCTTCCTTATCTGCCCGCCTTCTTGGCGCCTACGGGAGTTCATTAAAAGTTCAATTGGAAATGTCTGTTCATATCCTTTGCCCACTTTTGGATGGGGTTGTTTGTTTTTTTCTCATAAATTTGTTTGAGTTCTTTGTAGGTTCTGGATATTAGCCCTTTGTCAGATGAGTAGATTGCAAAAATTTTTTCCCATTCTGTAGGTTGCCTGTTCATTCTGATGGTAGTTTCTTTTGCTGTGCAGAAGCTCTTTAGTTTAATGAGATCCCATTTGTCAATTTTGGCTTTTGCTGCTGTTGCTTTTGGTGTTTTAGACATGAAGTCTTTGCCCATGCCTATGTCCTGAATGGTACTACCTAGGTTTTCCTCTAGGATTTTTATGGTATTAGGTCTAACATTTAAGTCTCTAATCCATCTTGAATTAATTTTCGTATAAGGAGTAAGGAAAGGATCCAGTTTCAGCTTTCTACTTATGGCTAGCCAATTTTCCCAGCACCATTTATTAAATAGGGAATCCTTTCCCCATTTCTTGTTTCTCTCAGGTTTGTCAAAGATCAGATGGCTGTAGATGTGTGGTATTATTTCTGAGGACTCTGTTCTGTTCCATTGGTCTATATCTCTGTTTTGGTACCAGTACCATGCTGTTTTGGTTACTGTAGCCTTGTAGTATAGTTTGAAGTCAGGTAGCGTGATGCCTCCAGCTTTGTTCTTTTGACTTAGGATTGTCTTGGAGATGCGGGCTCTTTTTTGGTTCCATATGAACTTTAAAGCAGTTTTTTCCAATTCTGTGAAGAAGCTCATTGGTAGCTTGATGGGGATGGCATTGAATCTATAAATTACCTTGGGCAGTATGGCCATTTTCACGATATTGATTCTTCCTATCCATGAGCATGGTATGTTCTTCCATTTGTTTGTGTCCTCTTTGATTTCACTGAGCAGTGGTTTGTAGTTCTCCTTGAAGAGGTCCTTTACATCCCTTGTAAGTTGGATTCCTAGGTATTTTATTCTCTTTGAAGCAATTGTGAATGGAAGTTCATTCCTGATTTGGCTCTCTGTTTGTCTGTTACTGGTGTATAAGAATGCTTGTGATTTGTGCACATTAATTTTGTATCCTGAGACTTTGCTGAAGTTGCTTATCAGCTTAAGGAGATTTTGGGCTGAGACAATGGGGTTTTCTAAATATACAATCATGTCATCTGCAAACAGGGACAATTTGACTTTTTCTTTTCCTAACTGAATCCCCTTGATTTCTTTCTCTTGCCTGATTGCCCTAGCCAGAACTTCCAACACTATGTTGAATAGGAGTGGTGAGAGAGGGCATCCCTGTCTTGTGCCAGTTTTCAAAGGGAATTTTTCCAGTTTTTGCCCATTCAGTATGATATTGGCTGTGGGTTTGTCATAAATAGCTCTTATTATTTTGAGGTACGTTCCATCAATACCGAATTTATTGAGCGTTTTTAGCATGAAGGGCTGTTGAATTTTGTCAAAAGCCTTTTCTGCATCTATTGAGATAATGATGTGGTTCTTGTCTTTGGTTCTGTTTATACGCTGGATTATGTTTATTGATTTGCGAATGTTGAACCAGCCTTCCATCCCAGGGATGAAGCCCACTTGATCATGGTGGATAAGCTTTTTGATGTGCTGCTGAATCCGGTTTGCCAGTATTTTATTGAGGATTTTTGCATCGATGTTCATCATCACTGACCATCAGAGAAATGCAAATCAAAACCACAATGAGATACCATCTCACACCAGTTAGAATGGCGATCATTAAAAACTCAGGAAACAACAGATGCTGGAGAGGATGTGGAGAAATAGGAACACTTTTACACTGTTGGTGGGATTGTAAACTAGTTCAACCATTATGGAAAACAGTATGGCGATTCCTCAAGGATCTAGAACTAGATGTGCCATGTGACCCAGCCATCCCATTACTGGGTATATACCCAAAGGATTATAAATTATGCTGCTATAAAGACACATGCACACGTACGTTTATTGCAGCACTATTCACAATAGCAAAGACTTGGAATCAACCCAAATGTCCATCAGTGACAGATTGGATTAAGAAAATGTGGCACATATACACCATGGAATACTATGCAGCCATAAAAAAGGATGAGTTTGTGTCCTTTGTAGGGACATGGATGCATCTGGAAACCATCATTCTCAGCAAATTATCACAAGAACAGAAAACCTAACACCGCATGTTCTCACTCGTAGGTGGGAACTGAACAATGAGATCACTTGGACTCGGGAAGGGGAACATCACACACCGGGGCCTATCATGGGGAGGGGGGAGGGGGGAGGGATTGCATTGGGAGTTATATAAGTATGATATTCAATAAAGTTTTCTAAATAGGAAAAAAAAAAAAAGTTCAATTGGAGATACTGTCCTTGAGCCCTATCTATTCTCAGCATACTGTTTTCAAAGGCCCCTGCAGAACCCAGCTTGTTCTTTTCACTTAGAACTTGTGAATTTCATTTAATCCCTGTAATAAAAGTTCCATTATGAAGGTTGAGTATTGACTCATGCTTATTGGACCTTAACAAAGTCTCTGCTACCAAAATAAGAAGAACTGTTGAGCTCAGGGATAGTGACACTAGAGCTCAGGTGATAAGTGCTCTCACTACTCCTAAGTAAAATAGAGGAAATGTCAAGGAAGCTTGGCCATTGGTTAACAATAGTGTAGAAGGAAGGTGGTAATTTTTGAAAAGTTTCTGCTTTCTTTTCGCCATGTAAAGGCCCAAATGGAAGTGTCAGGTTACAATATTTTTCTACTCTAGTTGTTTTTTTACATGGCAGAAAGAGTAGAAGTTAGTTTTAAGAAAACTGGAATATAACTTATTAAACTCCTGCTAGCTAATGCTTGTAGTACTATGCTAAATTAAAAGAAAGATGATTGGGTATGTCTATTTTCTGGCTAAAGATGCTCAAAAGATAGTGAAAAGAGTAAGAGAGAATAAAAATGGATGTTTTGATAATTTGTTTTTGAATATAGTGTTGTATTGAATCTTCACAAAATCCTATATGACATCTTTTCTAAACACCATAGTCTTTAAACCAAGGCTCAGAAGAATTGACTAAGTAGCTAACTTGAGTAATTTGCAAGACCAAAGCAGTACTGGGATTTGAACCCAGCAGTGGATGACGGCAAATCCTTTCTACTGCATATTGCTACCTTCTTGGAATAAATTTGACAGTTGTTGGTAATCATGCTATAAAATTGTGGTAGAGAATGTCCTTTTTTTCTTTCTTTTTTCCTCACAATTAACAGCTAAGTATTGCTCAATCAAAAGCAGTTACTCTTAGTTTGCTCCTCGAAGAACAGGCGAAGTTGTAGATTTTATACCCATATTAGAGATGAATGACACGTCTTTGAAAACTTCTTGTTAACTATTCCTCTTGATTCCATATCTTGAATATACAATCTCTAATTGTAGTTTAAAATGTCTGCTACCAAATACATTGAATTTATACTTGGACCAGACTAACTCCAAACACTGCTAATAGAAGGAAACCAGAGGTGTTGACAGGATTCCTGCATATCTATAAAATATATCTCCTAACTTAAGTAAATGGATAAACATTGATTAAAATCTATTTTCTACTTTTGCACATTTGATATTAAGAGGAAATATCATTAAGCAAGATTCCAATGTGGATGCTCATGTTAATTATAGCTATATTCCATTTCCAGATTTATTAGCTAGGTCAAAATTCCAACTTTTCCTCATCATTCTTCAAATATTAGAAATTCTATTCTGCTCTTATCTTGGTGGATCAACTTATTTCAGTCTTTGTAGTAAGTCTAGCTGAAGATAATTAATCACTATTTTTAAGATATGTCCTTATTGAATTTCCCTTCCTTTTCCTACAAAGAGGCATGATTGCCATGCTGAAAACTTTTTGATGCTGCTGTTTATCTTTTAAAAGAAGGATAAATATTCTTTTAGAATGATTGTTACTCCCCCAAAGATACGATGCTTACAAAAGTGCTCCTTATCCTCTACTGACTGCCTCTTGCTTACCTTGCTTCTCGTCTACCCTGGAAAGGTGACTTGCACCTGAAAGACAGACTTTCTCTTTTGCATACAAACAGTCATTAAGCCCATCTTCCTCCTCCTTTTTATACTCATTTATTGAATATCTGCCATTTCTTTACTAGGCATTGGGGAAGTGAAGGTAAACAATCTACACTCACTCACAGGCTTCCATAGTTCCACAAAATCTTGGATGCCTTAAAGATTTATGTATGCAGGACTTTAGAAACATAAAGGAATGGGGTAGTGGGTTTGATTAGGTCTCCCTAGCAGAAACCAATCTAGGAGGTAACATTGAGATACAAACACTATTTCTTTTTCTCTAGACCACCTTTGCTCCTCCAGCTAAAACATCAAATGAGGCTTCATGTTCTTCAGAGAGCCTAAAATCTACCCCTCCGCCTAGGCAAGAATTAGCCCCTCTTTCCTATAGTTTTCAAATGACTAAGTTCATACATTTAATTTGGTCTGTGTTATACTTATTATTTTTTTGTTTATATATATGCCTTCTCTACTACTTGGAGATTCTTCAAGGTTTTTTATGCCTTTTACATGTATCTTCTTCTGTGTATTATGAATTTTTAAGGTTCTAGTCCTTTGTATTTTCAGACACATTTATTGATGATGGCTTTAAAAATACACTCAATGAGTGAATGATTGTAAAAAATTATTAGAGAACACCACTGCCTTATCATTTGCTTGCTACTTTCCAGTTGGTTAATTCAAAATTTTGAAAGTTTTATGTTAAATCATGGATTTCATAGTGTAATTGTACTTTTAAAATAAGAAATTTGTAGATACTTTTTTTTTTAAGTTTTGGAAACAAGACTGTTTTTCAGTATTTCAGGACTCTTGTGATTATATCTGAAGTAGGTTCTATACACTAAAGCCACTGTGTGTGTTTGACACTACCTAAGTAGGATATTTTATAAGATGCGTAACTTAGTCATGTCTTACTGTTTTCTGAAGTCCTGCTGTTACCACACTTACATTGGCCATCCTTAACATGAGTTGGATTTGCCTCTTCTAGAAGTTGTTTTTTGTTCTTTTCTTTCTAACATTTTATGCTTTAGTTCTAGTGTTGGCCACGAGGTAGCAACAGTGCCTTGAGTAGCTCAAGTCTCATAAATAGGAAGCTGTTGTAGACAGAGAAAAAGATGAAGTTCTCTGCATTCAGGAAGGAAAGGATTAAGTGTTCAGAATCCTCAATTTTTAATTCCTCTCTGGCACTACGTCCTCATGTTGTCTATTACAAATGCAAGCATAAATTTATGCATAAGCATAAAAAATGCAAGTACAATTATGAACTGGCCATGAGCAGCCTCCCTGTTCTGCCAGTCCATCGTTACCGTGACAATTCACTTCATCTCAGGGCCACTGAAATATAATGAGATGAAGGACAGTTGGCAAGGGGCAACATGGATCATGCTAGGGAAGTGTGTGACAACTGCAAACAAGAAGAGACTGAAATAATAAAAAAGGTATAAGGAGAAAGTACTTCTTTCTTTTTATGGACATTATCTAAACCCATAATATTTATGAGATTGTTTTTTAACCATGAAAAACACATTTATGCTGATATAGAAAAATCAAATATGTTATTTTAGATTTTTCTTCTTCCTTCACCCTTAGCGATACCTCTGGGGATTCTCGTTGTGCGTGGAGACTGTGATTTGGAGACTTGCCGTATGTACATAGACCGCCTACAGGAGGTGAGTTTATTTAGCCCATTTCTTATTCTCAACTTCCCATTTTTGTAAACAATTACCAGCCATACGTATTTGCTTCTGAAATGATGCATTTGGAGAGGAAATGGAAATGTGGTGGCTTTGTCCTTCAAGCATACGCTGTATGTCACCCTCTCCCACTGTCTCTGTTGTTCACTCCTCAGATAGTTGAAATGGGAAAGCATTGACTGGTTTAACTACAGGGTGCTGTTGCCCTGGTGTGTTCTGTAACTATAGCTTGGAACTTGTCATCTTACCAGACACATACCTGTATATTTGAGATGTTCAGAATTTCAACAGGGACTGTTAAATTATGAAAGAAAACAGTGATGTGTAATGTTTTGTGTCTAACGCTTATGTCAGAGACAGCTAGATTTTGTAAACAAAAAAATAAATAAAACTTCTGTAGGAAAGAAAAATCCTCTACATTTCATAGTAAGTTGTCAGAACACAAAGAATAATCTATTATTTTTTTTTTCTCAATCTAGTCTTGCTTTAGAGAAACAGAAAGGAAGTGACCCCAATATATGGCACTCCCAAATGTGAACTGCACCAGCAAAGCCAGGAGACCCAAACTCATCCTTACAATTGTTGTTGGTTGTTTCTGCAAAAATTTGAGGGGGAGTTTTAACTGTCTCCATTCCACAAATTGCAAAAAGCATAAATGACGATTTCTTTATCATTGTTTTTTGATGAAAGATGTAGATTAGAGCCACTTTTCTTGGTGTGGCCTAGACATTTGTATTTTTACAGCTGTTGGGTGGTACCCAGCTGGTACCCCTTGATAAGCAACTCTGTCCCGGTCAACATGTTATACATAGGTAAAGATTGTAAATAAAGTCAATACATACTGTTTAAAATCACTCTGCATTGTAACCTCTTATCCCTGAATATTTGATTCTGTTTCTCTTGGTGGAAATAAATTCAGGTGGGAGGCACATAGTGATGTGACAAATTACTGATTTTGAAAAATAGATGACAAATCTTGAATACTGATATGGATGAGAGAAAGATGGTCAACGAATTTTATACTTATGGCTTCGTTAAGCTATTTTGACTGAGGATAGCCACTTAAACAAGTTAAAATATATGAATTTTTAGTGACTCAGGTCCAATTCTATTAATATGCTCCCGAACTTCTAGTATCTCATTTCCCAAAATAATGTTTGTATTTTGCTGTGGAATCTCACTCCAGAAACCTGTAATGAGAAAAATGAATCATAATTGGTACCAAACCTTTTTACCTTTTTTTTTTTTAAATTAATACTTGTAGAGCTTTGTTAACAAGACTTCACAGTAGAATGATATTAATACATGATTGATGAATTGACTTTGTTAAAATCCAACTTAACTAACTGAATAGCATGTTTATTGTACCAATATTCAACCAAAAGTAGGATTTTTTAAAAAGAGGCAACTCAACATATAAAGAGGAAAAGTTTTTAAAACTAATGGAAAGTACTTTGATGAAACGCTGTGGGAAATAGGTGTAAGGACAAAGGTACCCAGGATTGCTGACATCTATAAATAGAATCATGACACTCATTAGCAAGGAAGCCTGGGAGGCATGACAATGGTGACAAGTTCGTTATAAAACTATGAAAGGAGTCAGGCTTTCACAATCTGCCAGTAAAACCTCATTAATTTCAACCCTGTTAATTTGCACTTCGTGATAATGTGGAGGTGGTTGGTGATTTTTCTCTTTGTAGTCTATGAAAACCCCTATTTGCTAAGCGACTTATCAGTATAAACAGTTACTATGACAGTATGTATCTGGTCTAAGGTAAAGAAAAGCTTCCTAATTGTTTAAGGGGATTTCCAAAGCCTTCTTCACAAGCCTAAAGTTCACATGCAAATTAAATATAATCCCCATTTACTAGAACAAAATTGCCTATCTTTTACTTCTGGTCTCCTCTATAGGAGATTGAAATAATAATATATCACTTACCTGTAAACACTATGTAGGACTTACAGGTTTCAATAGCTTAATGACCTTCTCTCAGTCCGACCTGGTTTGCTTTTATGATTTCTGGCATTACCTTCTTTATTTAACCTTTATGAATTTGGGTGTGTCGGATACTTTCCAGATGAGCATAATAATAGTAAATTGGGACTTCAGTCGAGATCGAGTTGTGGCGCAGCTTCTTCAAACTAATTTTAAGGTATGGATTTTTTTCCCCATTTTCTCATTAGGACCTACAGTCAGTTTCTTCTGGCTCCCAGAGAGTTCATTACCAGGTAACAAATAATTGACTCTCCTTGTTTCTTACCTTCCGGCCAAATGAAGTCCATCTTTCAATTAATGTCTCATTTTGATTTAGAGTTCACATCTTCCCAAGGGATAGAGTTCATTCTAAAAACCTAGTGAAAATGGTATTCTGATTCTTTCGTGTTTTCCTGATTTTGGACCACCCTAGTGTAGCACAAATTTGGACTGTGGATTTTCTCCCAGATCATTTAGAAAAGGTTATAACATTGAGTGCTTTCAGTAACAAATACCAGAAAACTCAGCTGAAACTAGCTTAGCGGGGAAAGGGTCTCTTGGTTCACATAAGCAAAAAGTCCAGATAAAGGTGAATTTCTCATCCCATTTGGTCATGGCTCACACTCCACTTTCCTGCTGGTCCTTCTGTTTTGTTCTCCTCTTCCTGTCAATTTTACCTCTGGCCTAGATGACCTTGTGGTCCAAGATGACTGCCATTAGCCACTAGGACTATGTTTTTTCCATCACCTCCAGAAAAAGAGAATTCCCTGCTTCCTACAACCATCAAGCAACAGTTTTAAAATGTAATCTGAGTGGTTCATCCTGGTCTTTTGGACAATCTAATAAACTCAGTCTACGTCTCTCTATGGCCCATATAATGTCCGTAGGAGAGCACTCTTATTCTTTGTCCCAGCAGACTTTGGGGGTGCAGTTTCTTTCCAACTTCCTCATCCCGCTTGTGATGCAGAGATCTCTTCAGCCATCTTCTTACCCATTCAATTTCTCAGACATGATGTAGATCCTAGCCCACAGTATTACTCCAGACTGCACGGAGCCCAAACAAAGCTCTTCAACTGGTCTCATTAAAGCCCTTTTATCTGAGAGTCTCCTTACCCTGCCCTGTTAAGAGGAAAGCTATGTGGGAATCACAGCATGCCAACAATTCTCTCCAAATAAATCTCTTCAAACCCTTTATACTTCCATGTGGGGAGGAATGTAACTCTGCCTAAATTTATAAATGTGTAAATCCTGGTTTAGCACTTCACTTTGGATTTTTGTGTCTATTTTCCTATGCCTGAAATTTCCAATTTAACATCCTTTAGCAGAAATAGAAAACACAATAATTTAAAGAAAAACCTGTACCTTGTAGCCTTCTAGGTAGCTTTCTTCCCCTACCAATCATACTCTGCCCTTGGCTGAAGCAGCTTATCTTCAGGCTTAATGGCAGGAATGGCCTTTGTGTTCTTACTTGTATGTTTATTTCTCAAACATCATATCCCACACTTCCAGAGTTCTTTCTTCCCTCTGTCTGGCCTTGAAAGGAAGAGAAGTCACTTAGGATATGTTTACATTAAGAAAAAACAAAAACAAAAACAAAATGAACTTCTTCTAGACTGTTTTTACCAACCACTAGAAGACAAATTTCCACCTAAATTTTTAGATAGAGCACAGCTTTCATCAGAGTGACTATTTGCATATTTACCCAGAGCCACTGTCTAAGTATAAATTTTATTTTAAAAAGTATAGTGCTTTCACAATAACAAAGACATGGAATCAACACAAATGCCCATGAATGATAGACTAGATAAAGAAAATATTGTACATATATACCATGGAATACTATGCAGCCATAAAAAGGAATGAGATAATGTCCTTTGCACTGACATGGATGGAGCTGGAAGCCATTATCCTCAGCAAACTTATGCAAGAACAGACAACCAAACACCACATCTTCTCACTTATAAGTGGTAGTTAAACAATGAGAACACATAGACACAGAGAGGGGAACAGCACACACTGGGGCCTGTTGCGGGGGTGGGAGGAAGGAGAGCATTAGGAGTAATAGCTCATACATGCTGGGCTTAATACCTAGGGTATGGGTTGATAGGTGCAGCAAACCACCATGGCACACATTTACCTATGTAACAAATCTGCAAATCCTGCACACGTACCCAAGAACTTAAAGTAAAAATTAAAATAAAAAAAGCATAGTGCTTTTAAAGGTAAGAGCTGATCTCTAACAATTGGCAGTAGTAGTTATAATGCTATGAGGATATGTTTTTTTTCCAGAGTTTATACTTTTTCCTCTTAGACATTTTGAACCTTTACAACTTTATCAAAATATATTAGATTTATCCTGGCTAGGTTTATGAGACTACATTTACTTATTATTCCTGGCTTACACAATGTAGTCATTTTGGTGTGAGAATTTAAACTGTGGGCATTTCGTACCACATTTTTTTATTCCCTATCTGTAACTATTCATGGAGATCAATGGATGGATAAGATACTACAATATGACTGAGTTATTTATTTATTTATTTTTGAGACGGAGTCTCGCTCTGTCGCCCAGACTGGTGTGCAGTGTTGCAAACTTGGCTCACTGCAAGCTCCGCCCCCTGGGTTCACACCAGTCTCCTGTCTCAGCCTCCCAAGTAACTGGGACTACAGGCGCCCACCATGACGCCCGGCTAATTTTTGTATTTTTAGTAGAGATGGGGTTTCACCATGTTAGCCAGGATTGTCTTGATCTCCTGACCTTGTGGTCTACGGAACTTGTGATCTGCCCGCTGCGACCTCCCAAATTTCTGGGATTAGAGGCATGAGCCACCACGCCTGGCCGACTGAGTTATTTATTACATGTATTGTTTGGTGATAACACTCAGAAGGATTAATGATTAATGATATTTTTCTGACTATGTCAAAATATTGCTGCATTATTTTGTTTACTTCCGTCAAGTCAAATCTTGGTGTCAAAACTGCTGCATTACAAATGTCACATCAAAAGGTTTTGTGCACTGAACATCCAGGATAACAAATGCAGTGATCAGGGATGAGTGTCAGGAGTGTCACCTTTTCCCATATCCTTCCTTAGGACAATGAAGGAGTGAGCAGAGTGATAAAAAGCAGGGGCCTTTGAGCATGAAGGAATGGTTAGAACAAAAAAGATCCAAGAAGCCCAGAATTTGCTCATTAAACAGGAAAGAAAAAGAGACTGTGTTAGAATTAACGTGGCCAGAGCACAGGGAGAAGCTAATGAGTAACTTCCTGAGCAGGGCAAGGACAGCTGGTTGAAGCATGAAGCTGGGAGAGATAAACTTCCATGTTTGGCTAAGATCATCAAAGGAGGGATGAGTTGGAGGCATAGGAAATAGAGTTCTGTGTTAGCCATATTGGTTTTGATATGCCTATTAGATCCAAGAGGGTTGGTGAGTAGGCAGTTGGGTATATGAATATTAAACCTCATTAAAAAATTCAGGCCCAGAGATAGAAATTTTGGAATCATCAGCAAATGGATAGATGGTGCTTAAAACTGCAAGGCCGGAGGAGATCACTTAGGGAGGAGTTCAGTTAGAGACGAGGGCCCAGTGTTCTGTCTGTATTTATTCATGAGTCAAGAAGAGTGCAGATTCAAGAGAGTCATTAGTCAAGAAGAATCATGGAAACTGAGAGGAACAGCAGGGATGCTGTAAATCAAGGAGAAGGTGATATCACGAAAGCCAAGAGTGAAATGTATTTCAGAAAGGAAGGAGTAATGGACAGTGTCAAATACCATTCACAGGCTGAAAAGATATGGATTGATTTTTATATTTTTTCTAGGTGTGCATATTATAAAACACATGGGATATAGGTGCTATTAATGTTTATGTAGAAAGTGACTGGCAGGAAATTTAATACTAAATCTTTCATTTCTTAGTGCAGAAACTGATTATATCAGAATTCCGTAGTTTGTTCTGGTGGGAATAAGGAGTGTTATAGGTGAAAAAGTTGTAAGAAATATGAACGACGAAATGTCTTAAATGCCTTTTAATGAAGCTTCTTGTCTATGAGATGACATTAAATATGCTTAGAGAATTAACTGTGAAGAGAATAAATTAATACCAGTATTTCTGAAAACTTGAGAAATTCCTGTCAGCTCACTAATTTGCACCTAAGATTTTAGCTTACTGTTTTCTAAGACCAGAAAAAACTCAGGAGAAAAGCAGCATTTAGAAAGGTGTACAAGTGCCCAAGACACCTTATTAGTGAGCCATATGGCAGTTTCTCGCCACTTAAGCATTTCGTTGCTTTGGTTTCTTCCTTTTCCAAATTCATAGTGAATTGCCAACAAAGCACTGAGGCTCAAAAGTGACACTTCTTATTAACCTAACGAGGCATTATAGGTTATACAAGAATGTGTTAGATATTTATAGCCTGTTGAAAATTCTTGCCTACACCATCTCTGAGGTCAAAATACAAAGGCCTCTCCATCCTAATAGCATCGATGTTACCTGCAACTAGTACGTTTTACAAGCAAAATGCATTGCACTTGCAGATTTAGGATATTCTTGAGGTTGCCAAATGAACAAGAATTAACATAAGAATTGGACTTTACCTGCTTATTTGAAAAGGATGCTTTCTGAGGCCACCTACTTTGAGATAATTCCTTCTCTGCTTCCTCCCTTGAAATCATGATATCCCTTCTTAACGCCAAATCACAAAGGTACTAAGGAATAGAGGCAGATGTGCCATTCTAGTGATTTCCAGCTAGGAAGATTTTGCTCCCTATGGGGGACATTTGGCAATGTCTGAAGACTTTGAAATCTATTTGATAAAGGCCAAGGATGCTATTAAACATCTTATAATGCACAGACAAGCCTCCTACCACAAAGAATTATCCAGCCCCAAATGTCAATAGTGTAGAGCTTGAGGAACCCTGAGTTACTCTGGCGGTTCTCAGTGCATAAATGACAACCCCAGATAAGTATAAGACCTAGACGAGGAAAGGGAAAGAAGAAAGAAAGAGGAGGAGCAAAAAAAAAAAAAAAAAAAAAAAAAAAAAAAAAAAAAAAAAAAAGGGATGGAGAACAGAAGGAGACATTTATAGATGTAGTAGGGTAGAATAAAGAGAGAACTAGGAGCAATTAGAGGGTTTTTTATAGACACCCCGGGTTTCCCCATTTCCCAGGGTGGTGCTTTATGGGGCATTAAATGGTAGGAATTATAACTTGAGATTTTAGTGAATACCATAGGATTCACCCGTAGGTGCAAAAATAGATTCAGCCAGGTGATTACCTTCTCTAAGAATTAATTCACTTAAAAATAGTACCAGAATGGTTGGAATGTTTGAAAATAGAGATAACATTATTGAAAAGCCTTTTCATTCTTCAGGGTGGTACAGACATCTTTCACTTTCATTAAAAAAAAAAAAAAAAAAACCCTCTTGGTCAGATCGGAGTCTACATTACTTGTTCCTCCTAAGATCTCCTTTGTTCCTACATGCCTGCTTTTCTGGAGTACTGGTCTGTATTGTATTCCATGAAAGTTGTGTCTAGTTCTGGGCAAACAGCATTTTCCTATAAATATTTCATTCATCCCGTTTCTCTTTATTCTGGCTGTCCTTATTCATCTCTCTCCTTTCTCTGAAATCTCTTCCTCCTCCATTTGTTTTCTGGCGTCCAGAAGAGTCCTTCAATAGATAGAGTGGAACAAGGTTTAGAGAGTCTTCCTGGGAATTGATTTATCTTGCCTGAGAGAGAAGGATGGGACCAGCTAGAAACTTTGGAGAATGCTATTCCTTTGGACTAGATTAAAGCTTCAGAAATGGGTCAAATGAGGAATTAAATAAGACTTGCCTAGGGTCAGGTCTGTTGTCCGTAAGGAGTGAAGGCAGTACTGGAGTTGTCATTATTGCTAATGGAGAACTTTCTCACACAAAGGGACTCTTGAAAATGTTAGAATATTGCTTATTTCTATCTTCTACCCAACTGTCACTATTTCTTCATCTTCCAAATCTGGGTTGAAGAATGGCCATGCCATTTCTGTATTCCTCCACTGTAGGAGTCATGGGTGGTAAAGTAGGTTCGAGGTGAAGGGGTTTTGAGATATTAAAATAAACAATAGCAAGTCTATTTGGGGCTTTAGTTAGAGACATACATACATATTTGTATGCAACATTATGTTAAGAAATGGATAGATGGCTGATGTGTGGGAGATGTTGGGACAGACAGATGAGAAGTTTGAATGGGTAACAAGAGAAAGTTTAAAGTAAGGTGATTATTCATTGGCCATTATTAAATGAGGCAGGGATTCCCAAGCCATAGAACTTTTGTTTCTGTTTACGTCCTTTTGCAATTTTATGAAAGAAAAAGAATTTCATTCACATTGAAGGCATAGTTCAACACTAGGTGAACATTGCTTAATTGGAAAACTTACTAGAGTGTGTAATGGGGCTGGTGTGCCTTCATTAAATTATGTGTGCATCAGCTATGAGCAATTGTATGTAAATTAAGGGTAACTTTGGCATATGCATGCCAAATAGTGGTTCAGATGATTTTTCTCATCAATTTTATATAATTTGTGCCAGTTGGCTTTCAGAAATATATACATATGAGGAATGTCAGTTTTGTGTTTGTGCATGTGTCTGTATTTTTAGCACAAGAAGCAGATTTTCCATTAACATATATCAAAAGCGAAGATTCACGTATCAGGGATTTTTGAAATGAGCAGTTTTTGCTAATATTATTCATTTAAAGAGCATGTGATTTTAGAAGATTATTGTATTTAAAATAGAAAGGAGCATGGTATATCTAAGGTTATGTCATTTGGCCTACATTACAGAGCAATGACAGTTGCATTCATCTAAATCACACCATTTATATGAAGAAAAATAACAGATCCAAAAATGGACAGGTCAAGTATCTTATCTCTTTGATGAATCATTGATTTGATCATGCAATTTGAGAGGACTGGGGAGACTAGAGGCTCTAAATTACCATTGAAGGCTGTAGATGTGATGGTTAGAGGCACAGCTCAGGTAATTATGTGACTGTCTTCTGAAATATAACTGCATTCATACAATCATATTTCTTAAGTATCTACTCTGTCAGATGCTTTTGAAAGATGCGTATTTTTAAGATTGTATTTTTTCTCTCTATTGGAAAATAGGTCACTGTACATTTATTTAATGTGCAGCATTCACAAATCAAACATACTCTGACCATTCATGTTCTTGTTTAGTGATGAGAACATTGCCGGGTCCAACCTAGAGCTTCCGTGAAGCTAAGGTCTGTCCTGGAACCAATATTCGCCCACTTTCAAGGAGCTATTTGTTTTTCTTACTTCCTATTTCCTTCCAAGTCTAATTCATGGTTCACATTGCACTGCTTTTTCCCCTTCTGCAGAGAACAGAGGATGCCCCTGAATCCAGGAATCCTTAATGCCAGGGCTACCCAGTCTACCAGTCTTCCAGGCCCTCTGAGAACAGAGGAAGTGTTTACCTGATGTGAGCTGTATGAATTAGTAACGAGAGTTACTTTAAACACGAATTAGAGAAAATTCAGTAATACCTCTCTATTAACATCACTATCACTCAGTTACACTCCCATTATTATTATTTTTTTAGTACAAGAGAAAGGTGTGTAGATAGACATGATGCAGGAATTATTTGTACCCTGTGTACATAAGAACATTATTCTTCTATGTGGTCATAATAGGGTAAGAATGTGCGAGCATGAAAAGTTTACACACCTTCACTGTAAATTGTGAATTCCTGTCTGATATTCTGCTTCTCTTTATTCCTGCTCCATTTTTAACCCATACAATATGCGTTTCTCTCTGATATCAAGGTCTTCATGGTATATCTCTTGACTTTTATAAGCTATGTGTGTTCTGCAATCTGCCAGGTTTTATAATCTTGGTTTACCGTAGTTTTGATATTGTACATAATTCTAGACTTCTGCTTGGTTTTTAACTCGCCACCCAATGTAGACCTTTATGGTGTGCAATTTTGTTTTCCCACATTTATATAAAGTTCCACATATAGATGTACATGAATACATATATGGGGATTGTTGCTTAAAAATACAAATGTAGCTGGGCGCAGTGGCTCATGCCCGCAATCTCAGCACTTTGGGAGGCCATCATGGGCAGATCGCTTGAGCCCAGGAGTTTGAGACCAGCCTGGGTAACATGGCAAAACCCTGTCTGTACAAAAGACAACCCCAAAATTAGCTGGGTACTGTAGCACGTGCCTGTAGTCCCAACTACTTGGGAGCTGAGGTGGAAGGATTGTTTGAGTCCAGGAGGCAGAGGTTGCAGTGAGCTGAGATTGCACCATTGCACTCCTGCCTGGGTGACAGGGTGAGACTCTGTCTCAAAAAATAAAAATAAAAATTATAATAAAAATAAAAATGTATTTACAATTTGCATGTGCACACTATACATATTATACCACAATTTATTTTTAATGGTAATGTACCATGGAAATTACATCTTGCTAACAGGTGAAACTCTAACTCAGTCTTTAAAAATTATCACTCTATTCCATGGTGTTTATTTAACCCTGTTTCTATGGATAGACATTTTTAGGTTGTGTAGTATTGTTGCCATTGTTTGCAAACAATATTGCAATAAACTTTATGGTACTTCAAAAATAAAATCACAACAGAAATAAAAAATATGTCACATGCTAAAAACGTACTAAGATTGGCTGTATTTGTGTGAAGTTTGTAAATTACATAACGCATACAGCAAAGTTACCCAAAATCTGTAATTGAATTTTTCTTCACATGGTTGTAGTCTCAGTTCCTATGTCTGGGTTGGAGTTGCCTATCGTTCCCATTGATTACCATATTCCTGTGGAATTCTTAGGCAGCAGGGAACACTGTGGTGGGAAGTGGGAAGACAGCAAGACTGAAGAATGTGTGGGAGCAGGAACTCTGAGCTACCAGGAGCAAGCTGTCTGGTAAGAAACAGGAGGCTTAGTTTGACAAGTAATAAAAGTTGAATCTGTGGAAGATCTTTGATTAGAGTAGAATGAGGTCTTCATATCCATTTAGATCATTCTAGTTTGCTTTCTTCCTGCTTTTGTTTGAGCTGAGTCTAGAAAATTCTGAGCTCTCAAACTTGATTTATGCCAAACCTCACTCATCCTTCAAAACCTGAAATCATAATTCCTTTGGAAGCTATAAAACCCTGTACATGAGGTCCTGAGCTCTGAAGTAAAAGAAGTCTGTACTCTCCACCACTGAATAGCTTGGGACGTCTGGGTAGTTTACTTAAACTCTCACAACTGAAGTTCTTTATTGTGGTCAGCTCTTAGATGTAGGAGAAGAGGTTCAGGAAGAATAGTGGGGTGAGTTACAGGAGAGGTAGGTAGAAGCTAGATTATGCAGCCTTCTTAATAACAAAACGAAGAAAACCTGCACATACATAGGAGATTTTGGGTTAAAACTAACCTATTATTGAGACTGTAGCCTAATATTTCTAAATTATCTCTGTGGCAGTGTCCAGGTAACCCTAAAACTAGGGGAGATGATTATGTGAGACTTGAACACTCCAATTGTGAATTCTGATAGTAACATACATGGCTGAGAGAAATTGTATCAAGTATAAAATATTCAGTAGATGAAATAAAAAATGGAATACTCTAAGCTTTATTTAATCTATAGCCACCATTAATACAGAAGTAGAGCAGTGTTTACGTGAAATTCTCAGAAGCACAAAATGAGCATACCGTAAAAAGAAAAAAAAAAAAAGGAAAATTACCGTCACCAAAATGTGGTTCAGTGATTTTTTTGACAGCTTGTCCAGATTAGTGTTTCTTATCCTTCACTGCTAGACAGTGGAGATGAGTCAGGGTAGAAGCTGTAGGTGGAAGACTAAGAGTAGGAAGGAATGAAGGACAGCCAGAGTCAAGAGCTACCTGTTCTACTTGACATAGTGACAGCTGGCCTCTGTGTAACTGGGTTGGATGACTCAGGATTGTATCTACTGGCACTTCTTGGCTGTACATCAGCACCAGGACTCTTTGTAAACTACTGCTCCAGAACAAAGGTTTTTAGCCCCACGTTTGAGACTTTCAAAGAAAAGGGCTTTCTTAAATGTAAACTGAGCTTTCCATTTGCTTTGCCAACAATGAATTTCTTCTGCTGTCTTCTATTTTTTTTTTTTTCTTATTACCAAACTCTGATTCTTTTGGAAGCTGGCTCAAAAGCCTTTTTCTAAAATTGGTGGCTGTTGGCAGTAACCAGGAAGTAAATTGAAATCATAATTAAAATAGTCATCCCTTGGGAAAAGAAGTTGAAACTTGGTAAATCAGACTTACAGTAACTCCAAGAATTGGAGCCAGAGAGAAGCATGCAGAGCACCTAGACTGGTTCCTAGTGTAGTAGCCACCCTTTAAAGACATGGTCCACGCTTGGTTCTTTGTGACCTTCCAGTCACATGCCTTGCATTTCATTGGCTTTAATAAACATGCATTGAAAAGGTTGATCACAATTGTATCACAGGAATAAGAATAATGTATAGTTTTGTGACAAATGACGGCCCAAATCAGCAAGTGATAAGTTAATTTTGGTGAAACTAGGGAAATACCAAGTAAGCAGTTACTCTTGAATGGGGAAGGGAGATACCAGTAAAATAAAATGTTCTGAAATGTATGCCTGTTGGTGATAGAAGACATTCAGCCTTGAAGACAATATCCTGTATTTAAGACAATTATGTAATGTCTAATATTGTGAACAGAGGCACTGGGTTGCTGATTAAGACAAGCCCTATAAGCTAATCAAACCAACAAATGGCATGATTTCAGCCTTTGTTAAAAGCTACCCTGTTTTGTGTTCACTCATACAAATTTGCCCTGTTTATTTCTTTTCTCTAAAACTCAGAATCTGAGTGCAAATGTATTTATGGATAAATAGTGTTGTGTTAGGGCTAGCACCATCTAAATGACCTGGTCTGAAATGTGGCCTGTGTCCCATGAGACCCTCATATGACTAAAGGCAGAATTGTTTTAGGTAAAATAATGTCTCAGCTGCCTAGCATGAGATATAATTATCTCTCGGATAATTCTGTCTGCACATAAACACGTTTCCGCTAATGGGTTAAGCATTTTATGTGTCATTAATTCCTCAAAAGAACCCTTATATTAGATATTATTGTAGCCATTTTAAAATGAGGTATTCAAGGAACTGGATAAGAAACTATCCTAAACTCTCACAGCGAGTAGCGGGTGAGAGTCGGGCGCCAGGATTGTCGTGCCTCTCGAAGCTGGTGCGCTTCCCATCAGCCTTCCGCCGCCTCTGGGCTTGCTGCTTAATTGGGGCTGGATCACATACAATATCTCGCCTTGTTTTTCCATCTCATTCATCAGATCTGTCTCCCCTACGATATTTTAACACCTCAAGGACAGGAACATTTTTTGGCATCTCAATTCTTAGCTTGTCTGTGATAATGATGATCACATCCTACAAAAATTTCAGTTTTGCGAAGCAGACTTTCTCACTATCTTTTTGCTCTGTTTTTCAACTCAAGTGAAATCCAACATCCACCACCGCCACCTCAACCACCACCAACTTTTCTGTCCCTAGCCTGCTCTTCACCTCCTATTCTCTCTCGGATCTTTGAGATATATTTTCAGCACCCATTTGTACTTCATACCTGGATTTTCTTGTTTCTTGTTTTACAGATTGCTGGCATATTTTGTAGGTATATTTTGCATATTGTCAATCTGCTACATTGGAACATCATTTTAACACTGACTTAAAAAAAATCTCCAATTTCTAGTGTCCCAATGTAGGTGAAGCATTTTCATCTGCATAGATATGTCCATGGACTAGATTCAAGAGCAAATTTTTTTGAGACTTGATGCTTTTGTACATTTTATATATGTAGAATTTTTAAATAAGTAGTTTAATTGCATTATGAATCTACCCAGATAGTAATTACAGTTTTTCATTGGAATTCAAATGACTTTTAACATAGGACCTATTACATGAGTAGCTTTTCTTTAAGAACTCACTTTTTTAAAACAAACAAGGTGGAAAGAGCCTCAAAAAAGTTGGAAGAGGGTGCAAATCTATTTCAGGGAAGCATTTCAGAGAAGTTAGAGCTCTACTTTTGCTTTTCTCACAACTCCCAAAATTGCAGTTTAATCTTCAGGTCACCAGGAAAGTATCCAATGATTTTAAGTAGCATTGTCTTTTAAAATCAGATTCCTGTGCCTTTAATTAATGATGTATTGTTTAACTTCAATTATTAATACCATCCAATGGCAAATATAAATACATTTTTCCTCTGTCTGTTTATAAAAATGAACATAAGAAGAAGAACCTAAGGCACTGAAAACAAACACTTGGGAGAGACCATGGATGGAAATAAGCAAAAAGTTGAGTTCTTCCATGTAGAAATCGACTTAGTTTCAGTCCGCTACTAGGAGAATAGCTACAAGCTCAGAGAGCTTTTGTTGTTTGTTGTTTTGGTATTACAATTACCAGTAACTTTGAATCGGTGATTCCTATTCTCATAAGGCATTTTACTGATCAGAATCTTCTTATTTTGTTGAATTACCTCTGACCTAAATTTTTGATTCTTTAAATTAATAGCTTTTTTTTTTTTTTTAGCATTTTGGGAATCTCAGATCACTTTGATAATCTAGAAAGCAGTGGTTTTTCTGTCCAGGAAAATGAATATACCCACAGACATACCAAATCTAGCGTACGATTTTGGAGAGTTCAAGAATTGTTGAACCTATTTGAGGACCCATTAAAGTATTTTAAAGAGCTTTATGGCGACCAATGTGTTTTCACCAAACAAAATTATAATGTTATCATTAGACAAAACCTCTTTAAGAACATTGAGTTATATCAGATGTTTCTGTAGGTCAAACATTTTTGCAGTTTCCATCCATGGATCAAAATGTTGAGTAAATAAGTGAACAAAAGCGAACTACATTAATAAAGTCAGGCATGGGCATAAAACTCTCCAGAAACACAGCCACCTGCACATAAAAAGATACACACCATCTGTAGTTCCTTACCAACCTGTGGTAGTCATGTTGCTGAGGCAGTGCCTCAATCTGGATTTTATTAACCTAGACTAAATAACATCCAATTTTCTGTAATTAGAATAGCCTAGAGATAGTGTGATGGATCCTTAGGTTTTTAAAATGATAAATCAGGCATTCCTGTATTCTTTCTGTTGATTTTTACCTAGGGAAATTAGGATATATTTTTATGGTGTCCTCTGCAGCATATTCAACATCAAAATGCAGAAACGGTCCTTGTGTTTTAGCTCCTTTATTCATAGAGAAGATAATCCTGTTTCTGTTTAATATCTTTATTTATTAGCTTTCATAGTTGCCACTAAACATTTTGAATCACTTCCAAATTTATTGGTCTATAATTACATTTCTCACCCAACTGAGAGACATCAGCAGCTTTATCTGTTTTACAAAAATGCATTAAGTACCTTAAGTTCCTTTAAAACAAGATGTCACACATGTCAAAATATAATTCTCAAAATGTTACACATAATTCTCATATGGTTACTAAGCACATGTCAAGATTTCATTTAGCTCAACAATCAGGATGAAAATTCAGTTCAAAAAAGAGGAATATATATACACGTATATATAGAATATATATACATAATAGAGCAAGAGAGAGACTATATGTAACATATTTTTTTCTATATATATTATATAGTATCTGTGTATCTATAGCTATAAGGATATATTTTATATTTATAAATACAGATTTTGGTAGCATTCCTGGATGAGACCAGTTTTTCCTCTATCAATTATTTAATTCACAGAATTCATTTAGAGTAAAACTCCATACACTCAAGGTTTCTAGTTTACTAAGATACCTCCCTTTTGTTTGGTAATGTTAGGTTCTTTCACATACATCCTCAGACTCATCTGAAAGGCTTGTTAAAACACATTGCGGGGCTCCACCCATAGTGCTTCTGTAGACCTGGGATGGGCCCTGGAAATGTGTGCTTCTGACAAGTTTCCAGCTGATGCACACTTTGAGAACAAGTGATTTAAGCCCAGGCTTTATTTGAGGATCAAGTAGGGCAGCAGGGAGTGTTGAGTAACTACCAAGAAAGTCAGTACAACCTCTGATTGGGTCCTTATTACTTCTTCTATGTTATTCCTGTTTTCTTCTCCTGTCCCCTCTGTACACACAAGATCATCCACACCTGCAGCTTCAGCTGCCACGCCTTTATTGCTGCCTGCACAGTCACACCCCAATGTTGCTCCCTACATTTGAATATTTCAAATCCCTAATAAGGGCCAGACTCCCAGTGTCTTCCCCTCAGAGACCTGGCCTCCCTCATTTGTCCCATTTCTGTCAGTGATTTCAATTCCACTGCAAACCAGGGCTAGAATGCTCCAAATCACGTGTTGTAAACTAGAAGGTGCTCTCCTTCCTCCCCGGTTATCATTGGCAGGCTTCTCTTAGTAGAGAAAATGTTTAATTTTTAAAAGTTTGGAATCCGAAAGAGAAAATCCTTTCAGTTTTCAATCTGCCAGTTCTCTCTTCTGTTTCGTGGATATAGCCTTAATTCTTTATAAGAAATAAAAGCCTCTGAGACTTCAAGGAAGTTTGGGAACTGAGAATTGTAGTAAATTAGGGAAGCAAGCCAGTCCTGGCAATCTCTTGAAAGGGCAGTTTTTCAAAGCCCGGGAGGTCAGAGGCCAGGCTTCTAGAGGTCATGTCTGAGGTGTGTAAGTGAGACTTGGAGCAAGAGATAATAAACATAAGCTTCAGGAGTTTGGAAGGGCAAGAAAGGAGAGTTTAAGAAGATTTTCAAAAGATGTATCAACTTCAGTTTCAGCTACTTGGGAGGCTGAGGCTGGAGGATCACCTGAGCCCAGGAAACCGAGGCTATGGTGAGCCATGATCACACCACTGCACTGCCATGATCACACCACTTCACTCCAGCCTGGAAGACAGAGTGAGACCCTGTCTCAAAAAATAAAATATAAATAAAATAGCAATAAAAAATAGATGTAACAAGATCAGCTGAGGGGAATTTGTTTTGGAAGAGAGGGAACTATTGAGAGCAGAAGAATTAATGAGTGGATTTTAATAATGCTACAGAAATAAAGTTCAAAGGAGAAAGAAAGTCTAGAGTCTAAATTAAGTGATTGGCTTTGAAGAGAAGAGACATATTTTTACCCAAACCCAGAGGAAAGAATGATGGCAGTTATGTCAGGCAGACTTGATGTTAAATAGGGAGGGGTAATTGGGAGGTCACAGATGTGAGACGCCTAGAAAATGCTCAGGTGAATGAGCACATTGCAGTTTGGGTGAGTGTTGGACAGAGTGATTTTGTCATGGGTTAACCTGGCACTACTTTTCTTCCTTGTCTACTCCTCTGTAATTGGGTTCAGTGGAGAAGGCTGAGGTTAGACATGACCTCAAGGTGTAAGGTTGGTTTTGTTTCCATGTAGATGAACAGCCCCTGTGTATGGATCGCTGCTGCTTTTTCTCACGTACTGTATGTCCCATGTGGCCAGTAGATAACGTTTGATTCATTCTCATTCTGTGCCAGTGCCTTAGACCTAGGTGTCAATGACAGCCAGCTATCACTCGTTCCTTGGCTTCACAAAGGGAAAGAAAGAAATTCCCATAAGAAGTAAATGTCCTAAAATAGATTATTTATGTTTAATGGAATGATAGAAAATATTTAATGGAATAATTGTAAACCTCCTGGTAATTTTATGAGGGAGTTATTTTTAAAAGTTCTATGTGAAAGAATTTCAAAGCAGAGCCCTTCTTTCTGTTCCTAGAGAAAAAAAAATGTGATTTGGTCTTCTCACCAGTGCTTTGTGTAGGAAAGGATGGCAGAATGCTGAGTGGGGGAAGCCCATCCGGTTATTGAAATGGAGCCACTAGAATGTGTGTGTGTGTCTCTTTCCAGGACCATGAAACCTCCTTCCCCAGGGCTCTCTCAGCACAGAGGCTCTCCCCTCGGTGGTGCTTCCTAGATGGTGAGTTCTGCATTTCTTGTGGGTATCATGGGAGTTGGGGAAGTTGAAGAGCAAGGCATCAATTGATAGGGGGGACTCTAGTTTTCCAAAAGATTATTCAGAAAGCTTTCTTGTGACTCCACATGGCTGGTTTTTGCGTGCGGAACAATGTGGGCCTACTAATGTTGCACTGTCTTTTCCTGAAGTCATTTCCCTCAACACAGCTTGGTTAACTCTGGCTGAACTCAGCATCAAGTTGCTCAGGCTGATGTTTCCTTTTCATCAGCCCTCGTTTCTTAAAACTTGACTGCCTGCCTTAAATTAATTCAGACCAGTAGCTGGATTCTATAAGCATAGGATGGATACTAATTTCTATGTTGTTTGCATCTTATGGAACATTCATATTATTTTTATGAGACCATTATTGCAGTATGATGTATACATTTCTGGAGAAAGGTAGAAAAATTCAGTTGCATTCACATCTGCTTGGATCAGCATGACATATTGCATGCATAACACGTTAGTTATTTTATGGTTGTTTAATGAGTCTGTTTTTATCTCAAATATCTGTCTCCTAGATGCTGCCTGATATTACATTTCTATCCAATTACCCATATTGCACACCTTCTCACCTCTGTATATTCATGCGTACATACTACCCAGTGTATCTACTACTCATTCTCTCTCTTGTTCATATGGAGACACGGTTTTCATCGTAGACCTCTTTTTTGTTTATCTGGGTGAGCATCTGAGAGGATGTAAACATGAATATGAGTATGACAGGATTTGTGAGTGTATGGACAAGCATTAGGATGGCAGCAGCAGAGATCTATTAAGATTTAAGGACTGTCCAGTAGCCTAGCATGACTGGAATGTAAGGGTTTTAACTGGCATAGTGGAAGAGAAGGTTATAACTTTGGTGCCAGATCACAGAACACTTTAAATGCCATATGCATATTTTTCTAGTGTTATGAAGATGGACACTTGTATTTATATGAGATCTAACCCACATAAATCATGATGCAAGTTTTTGTTTGTGTCTCGTCAGCTGCCTCTGGGGACTTTCCTCCAGCTTCTTTATTCCATAGCAATGAGAAACATAATCATTTGTCATTCCTGAATTTGCAGAGGAACAACATGTATTTCAGAAAATTATGAAAATATTTATGTTATGTTCTATCTAAAGTCTTAGATAAAACTACAACTGTTGTGGCTAACAGTCTTAACCCAGATGTAGTTTCACTCCATAGGTTTATTAAAAAAACCTTTGAAAGATAATTGCAGTCATGGTTTAAAAGAACAAAATAGAGTGAATTTCTCCAAGGCAGATTTTATTCTATTCTTAGATTTTAGAGAGCAGGGACGATGATTGGCTGGTTTCTTAGTTCAGTCCCCTTTGGAGAGAAGCTACTCATTAAGTGTTTGTGAATTTAAAATAATTACATGCATTTTGAGTTTTTCTTTCTTGTGCTGTTTGTTTTGTAGAAAATCTATTTATAATATTTGGGTTTTGTTAGATAGATGTGAGAAGCACATCATTCTTTTTGGTTTGATTTTTTTTTTTTTTTTTTTTTTTTGAGATGGGAGTCTGGCTCTGTTGCCCAGGCTGGAGTGCAGTGGCATGATCATGGTTCACTGCAACCTTGAACTCCTGGGCTCAGGCAATGCTCCCACCTCAGCCTCCCAAGTACCTGGGACCACAGGGGCATGCCACTATCCCCAGCTAATTAAAAAAAAATTGTTTTTGTAGAGATGAAGTCTTGCTTTGTTGCCCAGGCTGGTCTCAGACTCCTGGCTTCAAGCAGTTCTCCCACCTGAGCTTCCCGAAAGGCAACTGATAGTTCTTTCTAATATTAAGAATATTTAAAATAATTTCTAGAAACCCAAAATTTCTAATTTAGGTGTTTTTTTTTTCTCATACCATAGATGCAGCTCAATCTCTTTTAGAGAATGCTTAAATAATTTTTTTTTGCTGTTTTGGCTTCCTTCAGACATGGCTCTAAGGATGCAGGTTGATGGGTGCAGCACAGCAAGATGGCACAAGTATACATATGTAACAAACCTGCACGTTATGCACATGTACCCTAGAACTTAAAGTATAATAAAAAAATAATAATAATAAAAAAAAAAGAAAGTAAAATGATTCATTTAAGACCACATATGGTCCCTGACCTGAATCTTCAAGCCGTTTTCCAAAATGGGAAGTCACTTCCCTGAGAAGTCTACGTAACTGTAGCTTTTTCTAGCTTTATTTACTTAATAAATACATAGCAATTCCTGACTTTCTTTAAGATCCTGTGCTAATTTCAGGAGGCATAAAAGATTAAATGAAACAGATTTTTAAAGAGGCAAGGTCTCTTAGTTTCATGGTTATCTGAGAAGATAGTCTGATTAAGAAGTTTTAAAAAATGTAAATGTGTATGGTGGCAGGGTCAATACATTCTGTCTGGGGTAGGGAGGTTGGGACTGAGAAAGGTTTTACAGAAGCAGAAGCATTTGAGCTGGTTCTTTAAAGACAAGTATGATTTAGATGGCAGAGGCAATGGGCAGGGCTTTCTAAGCCTTAGAATAGCAGTGGCAGAGGCATGGAAGTGCTGACGTTTTCTTAATAGATTTAGGGACTGGCCAGGAGACTAGCACGACCATCATGTAGGGGTTTTGACCAGCATAGTTGAAGAGAAGGTTATAAATTTGATGCCAGATTACAGAACATTCTGAATGCCATCTGCATTTTTTTTTCCCCCTAGCAACTTCTGCTGATCGCTTTTATCGAATAGACAGATCTCAGGTAAGTTTTTTTCCAGTCTGCTTGTAAAAGTGAAAAATTCCCAAGTTAATGTACTTTATTGGTAGCTAATCTCATAAATTTTTCTAACAAAACACACTGAGACACTTACAAATTTTGGAATGGTGTTCATAACCTAAGCTATGAATCTTTTATTTATCTTCACATGTTTTATGATTTATGGACTCAAGATGGTATGGCTTGATCTTGCAAATAAGTACAGAAAATAAGTCGACTTGTAGACATTATCACCAGCCTATACTGCAAATTTTCATTCACAAAGATATTTTTACTCCTTCTTAGCCAAATTTTGTATGTCTTTTTAAGCTCATTTCTGTTTAGCAAGTTTGAGGTCCCAAGTATATAACTAGACTACTTAGTTTCAGTTCGCCAATCCATAGAGGCCAGCGATGAGAAAAAAATATGGTTTTGCCCAAGTTAAGAAGTCCTCCCATTATCTGAATTATCCTAGAAAAAAAATGTACAGTATTGAACCTAATGATAAAGATGTTAACCATGCTGCTTAGCTTTGACCAGATGATGGGGTGGAAGTCCAGGCTATCATACACTCTCACTGGGTCAATGGTATGTGGGTGTCACTTCTCTAATATTATTTGGGAAGATAGGCAAGACCATTTCTAGATATACCTAAAAAAAATCCTGATTAATTGGAAATCCTGAACCAAGGGGATTCATCTCTCCCCACCTCCCACTGCCTGCCATAGCACAGCTTTGGGGAGGATCACCAACTGATCAAGCTCTGACAACACACTGTGATCCTTTGACATGTTGGAGAATTTCATTATTCCTCGAGATCAAGAATACTTGTTTTGTTATTCTTCATGCAACAGACTTCTTGTTCTTCCTTAGGAACATTTGCACTTTGTGATGGAGATTTCCCAAGATGAGATTTTTATTCTGGACCCAGATATGGTGGTGTCACAGCCAGCGGGGACACCTCCGGGCATGCCTGACCTGGTGGTGGAGCAAGCCTCGGGGTGAGTGTGCCTCTCCTTGCCTCTGAGGCTGGCCTCAGGGTGACATCCATGTCTGGTTCGCCTTTGAACTTGACATCATTCTAATGACATCAAATGATTTTGAAATGTAGATTTTCTTGTTGGGTTTCCTTAGAGTGGTTATTATAAGTCTGTCTTATGAATGGGCGTGTAGAAACACAAAACCAGATTTGCACCATGTCCAAGCCTTCTTTCTCCATCACAGCAACTCTTCCTAACAAACCTAGAAAACACTAGTACTTGTGTTTGTGCTTACACGTTTGTAGTAACTCTGTTATCTACATTAAAAACTGACACAGGTGATTTGACAGTTTTTCTCCTCTTCCTCCTCTTTGCTATTTCCAGGCTGCTGGAGACATGTAGATTGTATAGTAACTATGATGTACCAAGCACTTTTTAGGAGCTCTGTCCTGTGTCTCTCTTCTATTTCTACCACCACTTCATAGTGACTTAATCATCTTAAGTGCTCTGTGCTTATTTTCTCATCTGTAAAATACAAATAATAATAATCCTCACTCAGAGAATTGTTTGGTGATTAAAAGAATTGATACAGATAAAGCACTTAAAGTCATTCCTGGCATTTTTAAAACACGCATTAAATAGAATGTTATAATAATAATCATCATCATCATCATCCCGCAGTGACCTTGAAAATTTGGAACAATTATCCTTAATTCATAGATTAAAAAATTGAGACCTAAAGGGTTATGTTACTTGCCTAGTATTTCACAGAAAATAAGTAGAAAAAATGAGATACAGTCCTGGGCTGCCTGATGCCAGAGCCCATGCATTTAATGACCGTCTTCCACCACCAAAACATAATTAATATTTCTAAGTTATTTCAGTAATTCAAAACTATTTATTTAGAGAATTTTCTGTGCCAGGTCTTAGTGTAAGCACTTGAGGAATAACAGTACAAAAATAAAAACAGATAAGAATCTTTGCCCTTGTGAAATTTAGTGTTTTGCTGGTCTATGGGGCCTGAATTATTGAAATAAGAATTGCTCTAGAAACCATACACAATATACCCAAATAGTTAATGCAAATGGTATACACATCCTCATACAGTATGAATAAACAGGCCACTAGGCTAGCACAACTGCAATGTCATCTTCATCCCTGTTTTCCCCTTGTCACTTGATTTACTTTTTTTTCACTTTTTTGCTTCACTGCTGCTATTTGTGAGTGGTTTCTCACTCTGCCAGGGGCAATTGATGTCCAGTAGGTACCAAGTCTGGGGGGAGACAAGAGAGGCCACAAGTGGCTGTGTAGAACAGATAGAAAACTGTTCTCAGGAAGCCAGAGCCGTGATGTCAGAGCATGGGGGAAGACTGACAGGCACAAGGGGTAGCCTGATGCACCCCTGGGAGCCCCAAAGGTGGTGGGGAAGGCCACCTTCGCAGGGCACATCCATGCGTCAGACCCATCAGTAGTGGGGAAAGGAGGTAGAATGTTCTGTCCTACTGCAGAAGCAGCAGGTGCTAGAGCCAGGTTAGCCCACCTAACCTGGCCTCTGACTCTTGATCTAGTAAGGAGAAAGTCCATTCTGCCAAACTGCCCTGGTCTTTGCTCACTTGGTCATTCTCTTTTTCTTTTTAGTTTTCTTTCTCTTTTTTTTTTTTTTTGAAACGGAGTCTCGCTCTGTCGCCTAGGCTGGAGTGCAGTGGCGCAATCTCGGCTCACTGCAAGCTCCGCCTCCTGGGTTCATGCCATTCTCCTGCCTCAGCCTCCCGGGTAGCTGGGACTACAGGTGCCCGCCACCATGCCCGGCTAATTTTTTGTATGGTCATTTTCTTCATGTCAAATAATGGCCAAAAGGAATTGCTTTGGCCTGGCTAGACCTCTGTTAGCTCTAGCTCCAAAAATAAAGGAGCCTGAAAATCCACCAGGACTTGAATCAGTGCCTTTCTTATTTCTCACCAGTTGCCTCCCCAGAACTAAACTAGAATCAGGGAAGCAGTGAAACAGGAGGGGCTTTGTTATTTTCTAATCTGCATTTCTACACTAGGTCTATTACTTCTTATTCATGTCACATTTAAAAATGACTTAATCTTGAAAATCAGTTTTCTCATCTGTAAAGGGGACAGAATCATACAAATAGTTCATGATTGTTGAGATAAGTGAATGAAATCATAAATATGTAGTATCTGGTAAACATTTCATAATGATGAATTTTGCCTCACATTTACAGGCAAGATTCATCTTCAGAAAGTGGAGATGAAGTCACGTGGCTGACTTTGAATGCTTAACTGTCTGGTGCCCTTCTTTCTCTCAGGATCTCAGACTGGTGGAATCCTGCCCTGCGGAAACGCATGCTGAGTGACAGTGGGCTGGGGATGATAGCTCCCTATTATGAGGACTCAGATCTGAAAGATCTCAGCCACTCCCGCGTGCTACAGTAAGAGTCCTCTCGCTGTTCTTTTCCTCTGTGCCACTGTGATTGCTGGGAGAGGATGTACTGTGGGCTGTGCACCAATGGGCAGGATTCTCTTTTCAATGGCGCTTAGGCTGTCTCGTGCAGGTGCTACTCTGTGTTTGACATTCCATGCAACTTGCTCACTTTTATCTACCCCAAACTCTTCATGGAGCTCCACCTTCCATTTCTCTTGCTCCTGAGCCACCTTGAGCCCTTTGCATGTGGACCTCCCCATACTTTAAACCTCACCAGGGTCTTCTTTACTGGAGTCTAGCGTTTATCAGACGTCCCTGTTTGCCACATCATAAAGATATGCATGAGAGTGATCGTGAGTAGCTTGAAAGTGACACGTGGTTTTTTCATTTGTGAACACGTTATCTTGCTGTTTCATTGGTCCTCAGTCCTCAGCCTGTGCACTTGTGCTCTACCCAATATTGCCACGTGGTTTTGTTGGCTAAAGCTGGGTGCTGCCCATGTTGTGGTTGCAGTCTCTGTGGGTAAGCAGTAAAGCATTTGTTCGTAGATCAGAACAGTACATGTGCTTTCTTCTGAGGTCTGATCATGGTGAGAGTGTAGGATGCATGCTGAAGTTCCACAGCAGTGTGATGCCTTCATGCTCAGTGAATCCACCTTCCTATCATCTCTCCTGGTGACAGATATATTCATGAGCTCCTACTCTTTAATTTCAGGCCAATCAGTCCATCTCAGAGGTTATACAAATCCAGTGTGTTCATGAAATTAGACTGGTTTTCAGTTTACCTGGGATCTTAATCAAATAGTGACAATGGCCTTGTAACCACACAGCCTTAGCCTTTTGATAGAATAACGAGATTACTAAAGATTCTTAGAAGCCTAGGGTTAACTAAAGAGGCAAAGGAAGTGCTTTGTTTCTGAAGGAAGACCAGAAGCAATTTCAATATTACGAAGGGGAAAAAAAATGAGAGATTTGGAGCTAATTATTTCATTGGCAAAGTTTCGAGGCACACACCCTGAGGGCAAAAGGAGACTGCATTTTAATTGCTTCTCTGTATTACTTCTTATTTTCTTGTGTGAAGAGGGGAAAGGAACAAAAATGAATTACTATGGATTTTTCTTTTTAATTAAACTGTGTTGTTAGTTTCTGATGGCATTTTGATTGCTTACAATTCAGGATATTTTTCCATTTCCTTTTTATACAGAATTGAGGCTTGCGAACCAGGGTGAGTCAGCCACCCACGGATGGCTAAAAAAGTGGCCATTTATCTGTGGGCAGACTTATTGGAAAATTAGAGTTTTAATTAGCTACAGAAATAAAATTAAGCCTAGACAAACCAGATGAGTATTTTAGTTGTACATGTATATAGTCTGTTTCCACAAAGCAAATATGAGCTCAATCTAGTTTTCTAGGTCCTGATTTTTCTATATGTAACATACTGATGTACATATCATGATAAATAAAATAATTATATATAAGATAGTAAATATTCTTCCCACGAATCACAAATAAATTTGCCACTTTACATAATAGCCAGGTTCTTAAAACCAGATGTCAAAATCAACTCTTTCTGTTTGTTTGAGTTATATTATCCTTTTAGGGATTTCTCTTAATTTTTGGTTGATCTTCAATTGACAGCTGTAAGTTTTCACAGTCATTTATACTACTTTAATTCTAAAATGCCCTAGAGTAGTAGACACTAAAAAAAAAAAAAACAAAACCTGAAAAATTACTTTGAAAAAAAGCAAAGGGACATTCAAACATTCACTTCTAGCCTATAGGCTTCTCCAACTGAATCTCCAGACATCATGCAACAAAGACAAGTCATCTCCACTAGGTTCGGTGTGAATTCCTGCCTCATAAAAGACACAAGCATATTAAAATTGTGTTAAATCACTTAAAAATAAAACTAAACTAGATGCCTTACCTCCACTTTTTAATTAATTCTTTAGCTATTAAACTTATGATGTCCATTTATTTCTTAGAACATATTTTTATTTCCTTCAGACATCATCTCTGACACAAATAGGTGTAATTGCAGTTGTGGAAATAACTAACAATGTTAGTAATAACTAGTAGTGATGGAATACTTCCCACTTGCTTTGTATCATAATTAAATAATCTTTCAACAATTTTGAAATTTAGCCGTTGCTTAACAGATAAGTAAACTGAGGCTCCTAGAGGGTAAAATATTTATCTTAGGTCACTTCAGATGACAAGTGTGGTTTGACCTGAGGTCGGTTTGACTTCTGACTCCAGGCTTTTTCCGTTGTCCTACACGATCTTCCCAAAGGGACCATACAAAGTCAGCATACCAGAGCCACAGAGGTTTACTTTGGTTTCCATTTCTCTTTTACATTTGTAAAGTGAAAAATCCTACAATATCGGGGTACTATGCATGCACATTAAATATACAACTGCAAACTTACCCAGAAGTAAATATGGCTGAGAATTAATTTTTAAGCATTTTTTCTTTAAAAGAAGAGATTGAAACAAAATATAATGGTGACAAACTTCAGTTTAAAATTATTAAATATATATAAACTATGTTCTAATCAAAATGAGCGTAAAAATTACATAGAAGGCCATCATGTACCAACCACCTTGATTTATTATGTCATTGTTTTTCTATATTTGCATTATGTCTTTCTTTCAAGCCATAAACAACATAAAGTAGTGGAAAAAATATTGTTTGAGGCTGGGCGCGGTGGCTCACACCTGTAATCCCAGCACATTGGGAGGCCAAGGCGGGCGGATCATGAGGTCAGGAGATCAAGACCATCCTGACTAACACGGGGAAACCCCGTCTCTACTACAAATACAAAAAATCAGCTGGGCGCGGTGGCGGGCACCTGTAGTCCCAGCTACTCAGGAGGCTGAGGCAGGAGAATGGTGTGAACCCGGGAGGCGGAGCTTGCAATGAGCTGAGATAGTGCCACTGCACTCCAGCCTGGGCAACAAGCAAGACTCTGTCTCGGGGGAAACAAACAAACAAACAAACAAAAAACATTGTTTTATGGTTTTGTTTTGTTTTGTACATGCTGGAATCTTTCTAATTGGAAAATCTGTAATCTGAGATGCTCCAAAATCCAAAACTTTTAAAGTGCTGACTTGATGCTCAAAGGAAGTGCTTATTGGAACATTTTGGATTTCAGATATTTGCATTTGGGATGCTCAGCTGGTGAGTATAATGCAAGTATTCCAAAATCCTAAGAAAATAAAAATCTGAGACACTTCTGGTCCCAAGCTGCTTGGAGAAGGGATACTCAACTTGTATTTTTGTTTTCGCCTGTGTTATATAATGCATATATTTTGGAACTTGCCGTTTCACTCAGCATTGTATTTTTGAAATTCATTCATATTGATAGATGTGGGTTTCTAATAATTTTTTGTTATAGAATATTGCATCATACATATGCTATAAATTATTTCTCCATTTTGATATTGATTTATAGTATTCTATTATTTTTAAAAATGCAGCAAACTTCCTCTGCTCTTCTGTGTTGCAGAATATATATGCAGTTTCAGCTTCCTCGATATTGCAAAATTTACCTTCCCAGTTAGAGTATTTATGAGTCAGTAATTGAAAAGGCTCTGAACACTTGTTGTAATAATCTAGGTATGATCAGCATCTGTTGCTTTAAGCTTTAAGGCCCCAGTCAACTTGGGAGACAGGAAAGGTTTAATTTTAACACCCTGTTAACAGTGCCAAATAACTCACTATATAAAAAGAAATCAAAAGAGAAACTTTCAATTCTTAGAACTGAAAATACTACTTATTAGCGTTTTCAAGACACTGCTAACATGGTATTCGTAGAACGATTTAGGACTGTAAATTCATTTATCAAGGGAAAAATGATTGTGTGCAAATAAGCAAAGCATTCAATTTGATAAATTGGAAAAAGAATCCCAGCGTAAAGAAATGAGAGGGGAGAAAAAAAAAGATAACAAGAGAAATCAGTGACAAGGAGAATAAAACAGATGATGAACCGAAAATAAAATTTTTGGCCAGTCGTAATCCCAGCACTTTGGGAGGCCGAGGCGGGCGGATCACGAGTTCAGGAGATGGAGACCATCCTGGCTAACACGGTGAAACCCCGTCTCTACTAAAAATACAAAATAGCCGGGCGCGGTGGCGGGCGCCTGTAGTCCCAGCTACTTGGGAGGCTGAGGCAGGAGAATGGCATGAACCCGGGAGGCGGAGCTTGCAGTGAGCCGAGATCGCGCCACTGCACTCTAGCCTGGGCGACAGAGTGAGACTCTATCTCAAAAAAAAAAAAAAAAAAAAAAAAAAAAAAGGTAATACAAAATAAATAAATAAATCATTCTTTGAAAAGATAAATAAGACAAAATTCTGAGAAGTCTGATTTAAAAGAAAAAAAGTACTGAAAGCAGAAATATACCCACAGTGCTTTCCCCATATACCCACAATGCTTTCCAAGTCACTCAGGGCATTTCTGTGCCAAGCAGCCCTTTCCTCTCCAAATTGCAACTGACCTGGCTCTGTTGGGTCTTCTCAGCATTTTCCCATGGTTTTAAACTTTAAAATCGTCCCTTAGATCCATCAACCTCCCTTTTTCTCAGGCAGAGTGAGTGGCAATTAATATAAAGAGGATGAATTAGATTTCTATCATTACTGGAACTGGTTGCATTTTTATGAACTGTTTCCATTTAGAAACATTATAATTTTAAGAAAGATATACATATGCCTACTTATATGCAGGTCCTATAGGAAAGACTGTAATTCCAAAGTAGGATACATAATGTGTACAGTGTCTTCAAAACCTGTGAACATAATAACGAATATTTGAGAACCAATTTTGAAATGAATTGGTGAGAAGTGGTTGACTGACATTATTACTGCTAGGACCATAATGATTTTGTCTTTAAGTTAAAAAAAATATTTTCAAGGTTCAAGGAAGTTCTATTTAAAATGACATGATTCTGGAAATGTATTTGCTCTTATCATTAATTGTACCACCACGATTAGTGACAAGACTATATTTCATTTGGCAGAAGATTAATAAGGAGGGAATTAACTTAAATTTTAGCAGATCAAATCTATTTGAGTTGTAAGGAAGAATTTTGCCACTTGAGGATCTATGAGATAAGAAAATAGGCATGGAATGAAAACTCTGATGTATTATTCTTCAGTTTTCTTTGAGAAAAGGACTGACTCAAATCTGAGTCAGATGGGTTAAGAGCAGACAGGTAAAGGGGCTAGGAGACACTGCTTTTGTTTCTGAATCAGAATAACTTTTTTCTGGTTCTTAGATTTTGTAGTTTGTAAGAAACCCCCAAATGACTGAAAGAGGTGTACTTTTTCTCAGTGTCCCCAAGTCCTAGGCCTGAAAGAACTAAAACGGACTGTCACACAAATAATATCTTGGCACTAGACTAAGACACAGGGGAAACAGTGTAGTGAACCACACAGAGGGCAGATATTCAATCCAGAAAACTGTGTCTAGGCAGGTATCTGGTACCCTATCAGCTACACATGACTAATGGGTTTTTATGACTGGCAGAGGATTTCTCGTGACAAGGAAAGATACTGCTAGCAAATGTTTAACTATAATGTGTGAGGTCTGATTTGTGATTTCATTTGAATCCTAAGAAATAGCGTAAATGATTCAGTCCATCATGTATTGAACAAGTCAATATTGGGCACCTTCAGTGATTGAAGTCAGACACTGAAGATATAAAACTAAAGAAGAAATAATTATTGCCCTTGAAGAGCTTATATTTAAAGGGGAAATATTAGACCAATTATTACAATTCCTACTAATAAGTGCTGTTATGGATATATGCATAGAGTGTTCTGGAAACAAGATGAAATAGAATTTGCTGTTTTTTTTAGGTTTAACATTTTTACTTCTAGAAAGGATGAATATTTAAAGAATTAACGAAAATGTCAGCCTCAAAGAAAAAAAATAGGCTTATTAGGGGTTCTATGTGTATTTTCTTCATCTTTTACATATGAACAAATAAGTATTTGTCCTTCCTCATTGTGTAAACCAGAAATGTCTCTCAAATAATGGAAAACACTCGATGTAGTTCAACATCCCTGTATGTTATGTGTGCTTAAGGAAATTTGGTCAACCGAAATTATTTGGAGATATCAAAACACCTAATAATACTTTAAACTGAAAAGCTGGCCTTTTTAGTATAGTCTGCAATTGCAATTCTGAATCACTATATCAAGAAAATAAAGCCCAGAAACCTCCTCTGTTCTGAAAACTCAGATATGCTAGACTGATTAGGAGTGAAATAACTTCATTCCTCTCTGGTCCTCAACTATTTTCTTTGTTCAGTTTCTTCTGGACATTAGGTTATGGCCTGAACCTAATATAAAGGGTAATTGTGCTTATTGTGAGAGCTTCAGGTTCTCAACAGGAAGACAGACTATTGGACAGCAATTTTGATTTTGGAAATATTCTTTGAATGTCACAATCAGATAAGTGGGAGAAAATTAATCTTCTTAGTGGGATGCAGGTTTTGCTGAAATGTATCTTAGAGATGAAATCAGTGCTGTCAGGATAAAGATGGCTCCTGGCATCTGTTTCACTGAGATAGTTGGGTCCCATTTCTACCTGCCTTTGACGTCCCTGCTTACCTTTGACTGCTCTCAATCTTGCTCACCCCGAATAATCATTCCAACTGGAAAAATACAGGATAGCTGACATATGTCTTCCGTTCTTCTTCTTTTTCTCCCTGACTTACCTCGAGTTTGAAATGAATTGGTGAATTAGTCTATTTGGCAAGCACATAATAACACTCTATTCCTATGGGTGTGTGAAATATTTAATAAGAGATTTTGCTTTGTTATTTTTATAATTGTTCCTCAATCAGTTATGCATTTGGAGGCCCTAAACCACTTGGAGGAAATGGATTTAAATTTGCCTCTCCAAGTTCAGCTAGTGAAAGAGTCAGAACAGAATTCCCTGCATACCAGATCTTATTTTTGACTGACATTAAAAGAAAAACAAACAAACTTACTTTAATGTTAAACATCCATTTTATTTGAAATACTCCCAGGAAATTCTCGCCTTTCATTGCCATGAGTTCCAAGTTTTGCCAATGATTAGAGCATGAGGAAATATTCGTGTTAAGTGGCTCTCTTTTGACATTTGTAAAACTGGCAGCCATGTTTATTCACACTTCAGGAACACTGTGAATGTGAGGCAGTATTGACTGGATCCCTCTTTAAAGCATGTGAATTCCTTGGATGACCAAACTGTGCATTTCTCCCTCTGTCTCCATAGCACTTTGCACCGTACCTAGAATGGTAGGCATTCAACAAGGCAGGCTTTTCGGGTGAATGGAAGGATGTTCCATTCATACAACATCCCTTGATAGAAAAGGCGCTCTGTCAAACCAAAGTAGATACATGTCTATTTATATTGCTATACTAAACCTAGTACTTATCAAATTATAACAAAATAATAGTGATAACAAAATAATATGTAAAATGTTGACCATTTTTGGTAGGCTGTAGGTTCCATTTCTATATTTCAAATTTGAATATAAATATGCTTGATCCAGGGAATTCACAGATCAAAATAATAAAGATGCACTTGAATGCCTGACTTGGAGAAATGTTGGTATTTCACAAGTGAGAAAGTAAAAGGTAAGTATGGTGGGTATAGGAAGATGTAGGTACTGTTGGTGAGCACAGTGATAGGAAGAGTGGCAAGGAAGAATTGTTTCCCAGGCACTCACCTCCAAAATAGACTGTTGGTCCGTTTGCTGCATTCTCCAACTTCCACCAATTCTTGTTTTCTCAATGTATCTGCCTTAGGTGAAAAATTTGATTAAACAGATCTAAAGTATGAAAGAGCGATCATTTTGAAATACTTTCAAAAAAATTTGCCTGCGAATCTCAAGTTGCTGGGATTTGGAGCAATCATCACTTACCATATTCAGCGTGGGGTTGAGGAATGTGAAAGGGATGTCATCTTAGTACTGGAAATGGTGGTGGTTGGGGAGTTATATAGGGCATGGGACTTCTTTGAGGTACTTCTGGGGCCTTCTGAATCCCCAACTCTAAGAAGATCAGAACAAGAGATATCTCAACACCGTGCTAGCACTATGTATTTGGAAATCAGGGAGATAGAGACCACATTTCCCACCCCTTTGCCTTTTTTTTTTTTTTTTTTTTAACTTTTCTGGATGATTGTGCCAGGCATCACGCATAAGAACAACAATCCCCTAACAGTTTTTTCCAGTACTCCATGAGATGCTGGTCTTACTCCATGATTTCCTTAGAATCTCCTTAAAGGTGGAAATGAAATGTTATAAGTTAAGTGCCTCCCACAGCTCTTGGGATAGAGTTAAGTACATAGCAGTTCTTAATATCTAACACTGGAGTAATTGAATTATTCTCACAGTCTGTCGAGTCCAATTTAATTTCTTGTTTTCAATATTACTAAGATTTATCTGCATTCATTATATTTTTTTTCACAGAGCTCCTTGAACTGATCTATAAGTGAGAAACTCTCTTGTCTTTAGACACATTAGAGTCAGGAGGAAGCAGACGCTGTTTAGATTCTGTTCCCACTCTCTCCTGAGAAGGGTGGGATGGGAGGGGATGTTGTCGGGAAAGCTTTTGGGTATGTTACAGTTATCTTCAGAGGTGCCAAACCAGCTTCCAACCCCGCCTAGTTTTGTCTTCCATTTTCTAAAACTGGGATCAGAAGTCCTTATTTGGATTTCCTAAAAATAACTAGCTGTGGCTGAGTCCTTACTCAGTTACCACAGGGAGATATTGCATATCCGGGATCACGAGATAAGTGAGGTGCCTTCCTTATAAGCCCCACGTGCTAAGACTAAACGTGGCCCTCATGTGACTTTCCTTCACAATCCAGAGCTCCCTCATGTTTCAACTTATGCTTATAAAGAAAAAAAAAGAAGTCCACATTCACAAAATCCAGATGGATTATGTCTCAACGGAAGCTGTTGGCCAGGGCTCCCAGAGTCACTAGGATAAAGCCGGCAGCTTGGCTTTTTCTAAAGGGCCCTTCCTCCTCGCTCTCCGGGTATGTCTCCGTTGGCTGGATTTTAGAATAATGTGCCTTTTCTGTTTCTTCACCCTGTTTTTAGAGAGTGGGCTGGCACCTATATTGCAGAGACTGATTTCTAAAGGCAAGCCATCCATCCTTTATTGCTTCACGACTGTGCTGGGTTTAATTATTTCTTTTTTCATTTTGTCTCCAAAATACCAAAATGCAATGGTCACATTGTCAGGATGAATAAGCCTGTGAAGCATTATTTTCTCCAACTCCATCTCTTTATTTTATCTATTACTTTTCTGTGTCCACTGTCCACTTTTGCCCATTCTTCCTCAATCTCTCTCCTCATAGATTTCAAACTCCTTTGCCCTCATTTTGTTGCAGTTCTTAAAAGTTAACAGTAGGTGGCAGTACAATTTTAAACTCGAAAGATGTTCAGGAGACTCAGCAAACTGAGGAGGGTATACAGAAAGAAAGGAATTGTAAATACTAAAGGTAAAACAACGTTTTTTCAAAAATTAGTTTTTAAACTTTTTAATTGACTGATTGCATGTATTTATTGTGTACAACATGATTTTTTGATGTACATACACATTGTTGAATGTCTAAACCTGGCTAATCAATGAGTGTATTACATCACACCGTTATTTTCGTGGTGAGAACACTTAATATGCACTCCCTATGCATTTTTTAAGAATATATTATATCATCATTGACCAAAGTCACCATGTTGTACAATGGATCTCTTGAACTTAGTCTGCTAAACTGTAATTATATGACCTTTGACCAATATCTCCCCAACCTCAACAGTGCTATTTTCTAAAAGCCAAATATACCTAAAAACAGGAATCTATTAAAAACAAACAAACAAACAAACAAGAAAAAAACAAGATATTTCAAGCACTGCTCACACGGGGATCATCAATGCGTATATTTGAGTAGGAGAGTCTTAAAGACTGGGAAATTATGATGATAAAGGGAATTGGTAGAAATTTGTATCAAATGAAGAACTCACCAAGCAGCCTTTATTATTTACATGCTGGAAATTATTTCCTTCCCTCCACACAAATGCTCATCTCTGTCTTCTTCCTTCCATTTTGCTCTTTCTTCACCCTTTCCTCTGTTGGTCGTGAATGTTACCTTTGAGGCTGCTTGGCATTCCCTGAATGGGTTTGTGGCCACTTGAATAGAGAATGTGTTTGTCTTTCTCTCATTCAATGCCACTCTGTGTGGTTGCTGTAACTTTCATCTCTCACTCTCATTCTCGTCTGCTCTCTTTTACTGTATGTGCTTTGTTCATTGTTTCAAGAGAAATAGTCATAATTAGAAGGACCAAAAGCAAACAAAGAGAGGATTATGTAGTTGGTGAAGATTTGCAGTGCTGTGAGATTTCTGGTCCTGTTTTACCTAATTAGAGATGATTTGGGGCTAAAGTGATAATGGTGAAGATGTGACACAGATCCGTGGTCTCGCTCTTTCTCCCTTAGGTCCTGCAAATGATGTCATAGGCCTGGCAAACTAGTTATCCAGGATAGTCTAAGCACCTTTGAGAGATACTCAAGGGAAGAAAGCTATTGCCCAGAGATGATAATCTGTAGCCATGCTTTCACAGTACAGTAAATCATACCTTTCCTTACTTCATTTAAGTGAAGACCTTGTCTACCAACAGTTTTAGGAAATAAATGGATTTTGTGTAGCATCACCACTTCATGGTAAAACAGAAGAAAAACAAAGATGATGTTTCTGCAGTTGTGATGCAGACCCTTGAAAAGTGCCTGGAAAGAATGCCCAACTGGGAAATGAGTTTTCATTTGGGACTACATAGGAGTTTCACGGAGGACAAGCATCATGGCTCAAGAAGCAGGGAGGAAAGTCAAACCTGGAGAATGCTGACTAGGCATGGACATTCTTACATGTTCACCGTAGGAAAAAGGTGTGAGCACATGATGGGAGGCTGTTCTATCCAGGAAAGACTGGATTCCACCCAACTGTGACAAGGGTAAATGAGAAAGTCCAGGAAACTCTCAGGGCTGTGGTCAGGAGAGCGGAAAAGAAATAAAAGTAAATGATCTCTTTCTCTTCCTGAGTAGGATGGATGATCACCTGATGTTTATAGAAAGTGGTCTTTTAGCTGTGGTTCTCATCCCCAAAGCTAGACAGCAAAGAGGAAAGACAGGCATGAAAGGGAAATTTAATAAAATATGCATATAGTGAGTTGTTTTCAGTGTGTGGACATACGTGTGCTGCTTTGTTCCCCAGCAGGAACTTCACAACAAGGAGTGGTGTACTTATTTGTAGCGTGCTGTGTAGGCTGTAGAAGGAGCGCAGTGTCTAGCTTGCCCAGCATTCCTGCTTTGTTTCCTATTGTTATTGCAGCATGGTAACCAGAAAATGAAGGGGCCTTGGCTGTTTCAGTCAGGCCTGTGAATTGGATGAGTATCTCCCACCTCCTACTCCATCCAGTCTGTGGTCCTAGGGAAGTATCCTACTGCTGACTGTTTTCAGAATATGAATCTCCGCTCTCATGCCTATTCAGACACTGCTGTCATACCTGCCCTGCATGTCTATCTTACACCCATCTCAATGTGGTGGCCCCATCTCTTGGCCAACTCCCCACCAGGTGATGGTTTAGCAGTGTTAAGTAGAAGGTATATCTGTTGGGGACACTGGGAGTGGAGACAGACATTCATTTGTAGATGATTCTTTACAGAAAGTAGGAGTCCCATGTAGATGCATCCCCAATATTTATCTAATCTATTCTCTGTTCTTTAGGAGAGACAAAAATGGATAATCTACTGACATCCTATCTCCAAAGAAGGAAATGATGTGGCCATTCTGAGGGAGGGCCAAGTAGGGAAGCCATGGGTGCTTTTGAGTTAAAGCCATGAGATTTAAAAAAAAAAAAAAAAAAAAAAAAGAGTCTAAAAAAAATGAAAGAAAACAGGACAGTGTTATTCAAATAAAAAGGATATTGTGGTAGGATGAGCTTGTAAGTTTTGATCATTTCAGGGAGATTACCAAGAAAATGCACATGTCTAAAACCTATTGCAAAGTATATTATACCAGATATAAAGACTGAAATAGTCATGACACCCCTTATTTCAGTTCCAAGTTTATTGACTAAAAATGGTAAAACATCGTAAGAGATGCAATACTTTTTAAAGACCTTTGCCTTCCCAAATATAATACTCACTTGCCTTTATGTATTGCTCTTCGCTGGTAGAAAACTGGGCACATTTTTCAGTGTCCTTAAGCCTTGTAACCGTAGTCCTTTAAGATCTACTTGAAAGATAAGAGGCTTTGAAGGAAAAATTGTGGATCGAAGGCAATCTAAAAAAAGTATCTTTGAGTTTCTTAGAGATTCTTTGTGTCTTAGTGATAATAGAGTCTAGATAGAATGCTGTCTATAATGCAGCAGCCACTAGCCAATATGTGCTGAATGTCTTGTGCCCTGATTTGTGATATCTCTCTATATTAATCTAATAAAATGATTCATTCCAAGATATTATAGCTGTGTTTAGTTGGATAATTTCATATATTCAGACTGCCATGACAACACCCCCGTTCCAGAGGAACAAACTTACTTCCTTGGGAACCTGGAGACTCGTCTGAAGCTGACTGCCTCAAACACAGATTTCTGTTCTGTCTTGTTTTGTTTTCTCTGTTTCTTTGTTTATTTGAAGTTTGTGACTTTAAAAATTCAAGGGACTTTTGCTTTTGGGTCCATAATATGACTGTGCTGGTTTCAGTATGAAAATATTTTAATTTTTACCAGTTAAATTACACAATATTCTATCTTAAATAGCATTTTGTTTTCCCAAAACTTCCCTTTTTTTCAAGTTTCTCTGTGTATCCTAGTGTGAAAAGTCGTCTTTATTTTAAAGACAATATGGATATTCTCATAAGGAGGGTTAATATTGGGAAGGATACTTTCACCAGCAAATGTTCAGATCAAGATTCATGGAAGAGTAAATTCAAAATAAAATATGTATGTATATAATTATAAATATGTAGCTACATATTATTCTAATTTTTTTATTTCTAGACGGAGTTTTGCTCTTGTTGCCCAGGCAGGGGTGCGATGGTGCAATCTTGGCTCACTGCAACTTCTGCCTCCTGAGTTCAAGCAATTCTCCTGCCTCAGCCTCCCAAGTAGCTGGGATTACAGGCACGTGCCACCACGCCCAGATAATTTTTGTATTTTTTTTAGTAGAGACAGGGTTTCACCATGTTGGCCAGGCACGTGTCAAACTCCTGATCTCAGGTAATCCACCTGCCTTGGACTCCCAAAGTGCTGGGATTACAGGTGTGAGCCTCCATGCCCAGCTATTATTCTAGTTCTTTAAAAATAATTTTAAAATTGACATAAAATTATGTATTGTATACAACATGATGTTGCGAAGTATATATAACCATTAATTATGTAGCTAATTAGCATATGCATTACCATGCATAGTATTAATTTTGTTGTGAGAGCACTTAGCATCTATTCTCTTAGCATTTTTTAAGAATGCAGTGTATCATCCTTAACTATAGTCAGCATGCTATACAGTAAATCTCCTGAACTTATTCTTCCTATCTAACTATAACTTTGTCTACTTTGATGAGCATCTCTCCCATCTCCCTCACCCTCAAATGCCCCAGCCTCTGGTAACCTCCATTCTACTCTCTACTTCTGTGAAATCAACATTTTAGATTCCATGCAATATTTGTCTTTCTCTACCTGGCTTATTTAGCTTAACATAATACCCTTCAGGTTCATTCATGTTGTTGCAAATGACAGGATTTCCTTCTTTTTATGGCTGACTAGTATTTCGTTGTGTATATATACCACATTTTCTTTATCCATTTGTATGTTGATGGACACTTAGGTTGATTCCATATCTTGGTTGTTGGTAATTGTGCTGTAATAAATGTGGGAATGCAACTATCTCTTCAGCATGCTGGTTTCACATTCTTTTAATATTTACCATATGATTGCTGAATCATATGGTAGTTGTGTTTTTGTTTTGTTTTTTGAGGAAAATTCATATTATGTAGGTTGTTTCTTTGCACTGGTGATTGTTTCCCTTGCTGTGTAGAAGCTTTTGAATTTGAGGTAATCCCATTTCTCTATTCTTTCTTTTGTTGCCTGTACTTTTGAGGTCATGTCCAAAATAATCATTGCCCAGACTAATGTCATGGAGCTTTTCCATTTTCTTCTAGCAGTTTCATCATTTGGAGACTTATATTTTAATCCCCTTTGTTTAATCTATTTTGAGTTGATTTTTGCACATGCTGTGCGGTAAGAGTCTAATTACATTCTTCTGCATTTAGATATCTGCTTTTCCCCACACTATTTATTGAAAAGACTGTCCTTTCCTTATTATGTATTCTTGGAGCCTTTATTGAAAATCAGTTGGCTGCAAACATGTAGATTTATTTTCCGGCTCTCTATCCTGTTCCATTGTTTACTTGTCTGTTTTTATGCCAGTGTCATGCTGATTTGGTTACTATAGCTTTGTAAAATATTTTGAAGTTAGGTAGTGTGATGGCTCCAGCTTTGTTCTTTTGCTCTAGATTGCTTTGGCTCTTCAGGGTCTTTTGTGGTTTCATACACATTTTAGGATTGTTTCTTCTAATCTGTGAAGAATGTCTTTGGTTTTTTGATAGGAATTACATAGCATCTCTAGATTGCTTAAAATATGAACATTTTAGCAATACTAATTATTTTAATACATGAGAATGAGATGTCTTTCCATTTATTTGTATCTTTTTCAATTTCTTTCATCAATGTTTCATATCTTAATATAGTTTTAATTATTATTTATCTTCTCTTAATCTTTTTTTTTCCACTGTGGCAGTGGTGCCACAGTGGAAAAAGCCACAAGTTTCTTTAATAACAACTAGTTCAAAGACTCTGGGCAGACTTTTGCTCTTTTCACCTCCCTATAACTGTTTCTTGATCATTTTTCTTCTTTAAGTTTACATTTCACAAATGTTCTATTTACCCCTCCCTCCCTCCTTCTCTCCCTCCCTTCTTCCATCCTTCCTTCCCTCCCTCCCTCCCTCTTTCCCTCCATTTCTAAATTTCACAAAGATTTATTAATAATTTTTATCTGCTTTATGCCATCATCTTTTTAGTGTGTTCTTTGCCTGTGTTTTGTTTTCTCCTCTGGTATTTTTGCATAGATGTCATGCTGGTTTTTTACCATTATTATTTGTAATATTTGCATTGGGTGAGGTTTTTTTTTTTTTTTTTTTTTGAGCTTCTAGTTTGGGATGGATGATTGGGCTTAGTGATTTGGTGTGCTGCTCTTAAGTTTGACTTTGTCTCTCTTATCTTCAAACTTTTACTTAGCAGCAACCTCTTCTAGGTTTGGGTCTACTTCTGGCTAGCAGGACACCCTGGCTCAAAGTGGAAGGCTTTCTGCCATAGGTTTTGTTGTGTATAAAATAGTTTATATATCTTTAGCTGACTAAAATCAAAATTATCTGTTTCCCTAAAACTTAGCTCTATTTTGACTGTACTTGGTAGCTCTTCTTCACGTATGATGGTTTTGGCTTATAATTTAATCAAAGAGGGTATCTCTTTTTTTTTTTTTTTTTTTTGAGACAGAGTCTCGCTCTGTGGCCCAGGCTGGAGTGCAGTGGCGCAATCTCGGCTCACTGCAAGCTCCGCCTCCCGGGTTCATGCCATTCTCCTGCCTCAGCCTCCCGAGTAGCTGGGACTACAGGCACCCGCGACTGCACCCGGCTAATTTTTTTCTATTTTTTAGTAGAGACGGAGTTTCACCATGGTCTTGATCTCCTAACCTTGTGATCTGCCCGCCTCGGCCCCCCAAAGTGCTGGGATTACAGGCGTGAGCCACCGCGCCCGGCCGAGGATATTTCTTTTACTGTTTCTCATCCACCCTGTCATTTTCCATGGGTTTCAAAAAAAAAAATTGAAGGGCAGAGGAATTTTTTTTTCTGTGTTACTAACGTGGAAGTTTTTCAGTTACAGTCTTTAACTTGACCTCTGCCTTTTAATTTGTCTTCTTGTTCTTTTATGGTTCACTCTCCACTGCCTGCTCATTCCAGAATGTGTGACTTCTCTGCCTCACAAGCTTGCTCCATTTAGCTTAGAAGGTAAATTGCAAGCACTTCACAGGGGCCCCACATACCCTGTATGAAATGGCCCCTGCCACTTATTTTTCGAGTCCTTGCTTTTATTACTCCTTTACATTCTAGCAATACTGAGTTACTTGTATATCTGTTAGGATTCTATGCAATTTCATATCTGTACTCCTTTTCACACACCTATTGCTATTCTGCCTGGAGTTCTTCTTCCTAACTTACCTAATAAGCTCCTCTTTGTTCTTCAAAGCGAAGTTCAGATGATTCTTGGTTTTCTAAGCCTTCTTTCACACTTTTCATACCGAATCAATCTCTCTGTCCTCTGTGCTACCTCTTTGCTTCATATATATTTTGATCATTATATATTTTTTACATTATAATCATTTGTTTGCATATTTTCCTTTTTCACTAGATTATGAGTTCCCTGAAATTGTTCTTTGTGTCTCCTTCCCTTGGCACATGGCCTGGTAATAATAGGGTCTCAAGTAATAAACTGAATCAACATGAATGGAGAGAGTCAAACCTGAATAATAATGATTTAGGCTTAATAGGAGAAACATTTTTAAATGCACGGCTTGAAGTTTTGTTTTGTATTATTTTGCTGCATTTAAGCAAAATAAAATGTAGAAAGTACCAACATAAATAAAAACTAAGCAGAAACAATATAAATATTCTGTAGCTAAAGGACTCATGATCAGGAAAGAAGTAGAGGACAGCTATAAGAATGCTAGTAATGGTTTACATTATAAGGCCAGATACTTGCTCCAAGATAAAGTATACATAGTGGAAAAATAAACAGTCTAGGATAAAACCACATGTCTTTCAGGTGTGGTGAAAAGAATAACCGGGGGGCTTTCCTGCATGCCTCAGTTGTCAGGTTTAAGATAATTATCTGTTTCTGGGATTCAACCTCTGTTGTTAAAATAACTACTTATATTGCTGATTTCAGAATATTTCTTCTCTCCTGAGCTAGCTAGCTTCCTTCCTTCCTTCCTTCCTTCCTTCCTTCCTTCCTTCCTTCCTTCCTTCCTTCCTTCCTTCCTTCCTTCCTTCCTTCTTTCCTTCCTCCCTCCCTCCCTCCCTCCCTCCCTCCCTCCCTCCCTCCCTTCCTTCCTTCCTTCCTTCCTCTCTCTTTCTCTTTCTCTCTCTCTCTCTCGACAGAGTTTTACTCTTGTCACCCAAGCTGGAGTGCAATGGCACGGTCTTGGCTCACTGCAACCTCTGCCTCCCGGGTTCAAGTGATTCTCCTGCCTCAGTCTCCCAAGTAGCTGGGATTACAGGCACCTGCCACTATACCGAGCTACTTTTTGTATTTTCAGTAGAGATGGGATTTCACCATGTTGGCCAGGCTGGTTTCGAAATCCTGACCTCAGGTGATGCACCCGTGAGCTAACTTTTTATGCCAATTTCCAGCAATAATGGATGATGTGCACATCTCAGTAGTACAATGCAGTAACTTGTTGCAGCGAAAGGTGAAATACTGAGTGAGGATGGAAATACTCCATATGTCTTAAAATTCCACAAAGCCAGGCATATGGGAGACATTCAACATGGAAACTCAACATGACTAATTTTCACAAAACAGTCTGAAATTGATATTTTATCCACTGCCTGGACATACTGCAGAATGCATCCCCTTGGGACTCTAACGGAGCCATCTGGAATTTTTCAGATTGAATATCAGTGCTTTGCTTTTGCAGAAAGCCAGCAAAGGCTCTGCTTCACAAGCTCTCCACCTGAGACATTTAGTTGTCCTTTGGCATGAATTTTACTTTCTTCCTGTAGCTCTGTGACAAATTAATTGCAAACAATCCAAGACACGTTTTTACTGACTTCTCATCAGCAAACACCAGGAGGAAAGATATTTCCTTGTGGCTAACTCTATTATGACCTAAATAGCTGAAGAAATTAGCTTATTTTATTTAAAATATAGGTTTTATTTTAGATTCAGCTTCTAATTTCATTTCACCTCTCATTCAATACTACCCCCCTGGCACACTTTAGTTTTTCTAATTATTAAGGCAGAATAGGGGTGTCTCTGTTTCTGGGTGCTTTTGATGTCCTTTGGCTCTGAGAGTGTCCACATTATAACTAATTGGAGCTTCAAGCACATTCTCTAGGACTTTTTCTTGCAGCTGACCTAGGAGCAGGCAAACTTGTCCTAAAGATGGTTTGACAGTAACATGATGACTTTTTGGGAAGCTCCAGAATGTGTCAGTCTGAATATCAGTGTGACAGAACTGAGATTAATTCAACTCAACACATTTTAATTAAGGGCTCACTTGTTCTAAATAAGATACAGCCTTAGTTTTCCAGGGGGTTACAACCCAGTGAGAAAGGCTGGTATGTGGATGATACAAAATAAGTGGATCCAATGGGAGGATAAATCAACCCTCACCAGGGAGGCCAAGTGATGTTTCTCGGGCAGTGTTGACTTAGGGATTGTGGCAGGTTTCTGCTCACCACTCCCCATGTCCATCTCCCAGAAGCCAATTTTCTTTTCACCAAATCTTGGGAATCTGTAGTTTTCATGAAAAAGTCTACTTTAAGAGACTTGCACAGTTGAAATAAGTTGATACTTTGCCACTCATTGAGGTTCAAGGCCTTTTCTCCATTACTACTGTCTTTATTCTTTACTGTTCACTCATATAATAAACAATAATAATACTAACCAGTAGGTAAAGTCATATCAAGCCTCCCCAAGTAGCTAAAAATTATCTTCAACCATTTTTGTATTGACTAAATGATTCGTGCCCTGCGGTTTATCTTCATGTCTCATAAATATTAGTTATAGTAATTGGCAGCTTTATTGCCAAACTCCTGAGTTTATCTTTGGTCATTTCCCTGCTATGGACTTGAGTGAGCTAATCATTCAGGGAAGAGGACTCCTTCAAAATAGGGGAAGTGTGTGACGTCTTGCCTTTCCCTTCGAAATTTCAACAACTCTGAATATAACGTTATATGTCTCTCTCTTTCTCCCCCAAAAAGAATAAGTGTGAGTCAAAGCCATAGTCTTCAAGCTGGAGGTGAATTCATCTCCAAACTTAGGTCTATACTACTCAAAGTATTTCAACTAGTAGTCAACAGAGGGGAAGTAAGCCTTTTAGGGTTGATATGATTTTTTCATTTGTGATCTGGTTACCGTAATTAGAGCAGAACTCACATATAGTTTGCAAAAGTTGTTGGTCAAGTTCTGTGGAACCCCAGCGATTGCCTTCTTGCCTCATGCTGTTTCTCCCACGTTCTGAGACATAAGGCAGCAAGTAGAGGGTCAGCTCACTCAAACATTAAATTCCATGAAGAGTGGAAACAAAAACTGGTAATGATAAGGGTGCATGCTGTTTCTTTTACCTTTGTCTCAATTTATACTGTTCAAGTAGATCTCTTTGTATCTACAGGCACCCAATCTAGTGCTTTTTTTTTTTTTACATCCCTGGCATTTACACTGGAGCCGTGTCCTTGGGCAATACACATCACAGGATCTCATCTATACTACATTTCTATGAGTTCTCTTTTTTGTGTGTGGTAAATGTAGACTTACCTAAGTTTGTTGCAGCCCTAGGACACCATGCATAGACTGACATTTGAGTAACCTGTAACATTCAACCAATCCAGGTAAGAGTTGGGAATTGTTGATTGAAATATACCATGCAATCAACACATTAATTACACTGTCTACTATGTTGACTTTCCATTTAATTCAATTTGGGGGTATAATTACTATGAAATAATTCTTGATTATTGTTATAATTATCATATAAAATATTGATCATGCTTATTATTTCCTTTTAGGTCACCAGTCTCTTCAGAAGATCATGGTAAGAATCATCTGTCTTATTTATACCAATTCAGGATTAAAACTTGACCCCTGGTCTTTGCAGTTAATTGTAAGAGCAAATAATTGTTTAAGAAAATGTCTCTAAGATGTTGGCTTTGTGGTTTTCGAATGTGAAATGTCAAACACTTTTAAAAACTTAAATCACCCTAGCTGAATTTGATATCTTTCAAATCTGTTCCAACCAGTCTGGTTGACAAATATTGTGAAGCCTTAATTTATTCTGACTGATTTCAGTCCCATCAGCAGAAACTTTTTGTGGTTTTGGGCTAGTCCTGTAATTTTTATGACTCAGATTTTTATCCTTAAAATGAGAGTTTATGGTAGGTATTCCCTACAGTGCCTTCCAGATTGGACACTGGGATCATGTTCCAATCGCTCATTTGCAAAGAGCACTCTAAGTCTGAAAGGAAGGCAAGCAGTCAGTGGTATTTGTTGTTATCCAGTTGAGATGAATTGTTTGCATTTTAAGATACAGCTATTTCACTCAAAAGAGAAAATATCTTGTTTTGTTCCATCTCACCTTTGGAATTGTTCATTTATCCAGTCAGTCACAAAAATGTTAAGTGGCTATAATGAGTCAGTTGTGCTATACAGTTGTTTTACAAATATGCTATATGGAACTTTGGTTTGGGGCACCTTTGTATCTTACTTGGACTTTGGAAATTCTCTCATAATTGGTATCCATACCTCTAGATTTCTTTTCCCTAGATCACTGTATACCTGGCTGGCACCAAAATGATTGCTCTATAGTAAAAATCTGCTCCTATTGCCTTTAGAATGAAATCTTTCCAGCCAACCAATAATTGTGTTCAGCTTTTCAATATTGTATTTTAACATGGACTAGCAAGCACTAAATAATGGAATATTTGTCTTCCTTTACAGCTTATTGCTTCATTTACCATCTTTTCCCTTCTTCTACCCATGATCTGTTTTCCAGCCATGTGACACTACATCTAATTCTACATCTAATTTCTGGAGCTCACCATCTTTTCCACATCTCCCTGCTTTTATCCATACTGTTCTCTCTGACAGGAGGCTTCTTCTTTTGCCACATAGACAGTTTCTACGCGCCTTACCTCATCCTCTGTGAGGGCTTGCTGATCTGCTTATCATTGTGCCAAATATTTTTCTACATTCTAGGGCTTAATGCACAAATTTCATGCTTTATTTACCTGTTTTCCCTATTTGACTGTGAGTTCTTTGATATAGTTTCCAGCAAATAGCAAACAATGAAAAAGTTTATTAAATGAATGAATTAAGAAAAGGGAGAAGGAGTTTTAGGCTGGCCTCTTCTACTGCTACATTGTGAAATCTGACTGAATACTGGAACGAAATTGTATTATTCTCTCTGAAGAATCATAGGGAAAATTATGTTCAGGCCCATTAAGTCAGAATTAGGTAGTCGATCACCTAATGGCAACCTGCTATTATGTGCTATTTTGCTGACTGCTGCTGGTATTACTAGGTGTTTGCACATTTATGTCGGCCCTTGGGCTTCCATGTTCACATTATAAACTAGAAGCTTGTGTTTGGTTTTTATTTTGAACTAGGATTCCCTTTAATGACTTTTGGTTGTCTTTGCCTTTCTGTCTATAAGAATTTATTCCCCATTCAGACAGAAATGGTGGCTGAGGGAAACTTGTGAATTATAATTTGATAATCCACTAAGACTTCTTAAGTGGTTATGAAATAATAGGGGGCATATGTCAGGGTCCTTTGAAGTCCTAAAGGGTGACTGCTACCAGAAAGACTTGCTTGGAAGATTAAGAGCACTTCAGAATTGATTATTTTAAGAACCTTATATGTGATTAGTTGAAGAAACATTATTGATATTACAGGTCCATTATAATTTCATGGCTTCAAAAAATTATTACATGTTCATACCTCTTAGTTTGTTTCTGTGACTTCCAAAAATAATTCAAGTACATAATGCAAAATTATAGTGATGATTTACCTAATCTTATGTAGTTGTTCATCATTTTCTAACCCACATATTCTTGAAAAAAATATTTTTTTCTTTATTGCCAGAATTTTCTATCTACCACTCAAAATATGTTTCCTTCTATTTATATATTTTTAAGAGCTCATATGTACTATGGCTAGTATAAAACCCCTTGAATGTTATAGCATCAATCTTATGTGTTATTTGTATACAATAATGGCATTGCAATATACTTGTGAGAGAGGTGAGAAGTAGCAATTTTTGTTTCTCAAGTTTATTGGTAGAAAATTTAAGGCATGTTGGGCAAATGGATTGTGAAATTGGAATATAAAACCTATGTCTCTTGATTTTCTATTTTGTTTACTTTCCTCAGCTAGTCCTCCCTCTGTAATAACTAGTCACTTCGGCTCTAAGACAAGAACTTATTCTTGGAAAAATCTAATTTTGCCATGTCCAATAACCCTGGTATTTTTCATTCTCATGGTACTCTTGCATAGAGAGCTTGAATACAGTGGCTTTGTCATTGACCTTATCTTGTTTGTTTTGTTTTCCTTGTCTGTAAGATGGGGCTAATCAGAAACTGTGTACCTCATGGGATTGTATCAAGTTCAGTTGAGAAATCATTTGTAAAATCACTTTCTGATTTGTTAAAAGCACCCCAAACATAGTATTATTCTCTAGCATTCAGGCAGTAGAAGAGGAAGCACAGATTTATCTGTGATGTTTTGCTCGGGATTACGTTCCGCCCTTGAAAAGTTAAAAGAGGATGGGAGAACGTAACCGTTTTTTTCATTTTCGTTAAATTTTCTCTGGAAACCTTTTATTACATCGGGGTGAGAAAGAGTAAAATGTTTAATACACCATGTAGCTTATAGTGCCAGAGTAAAGGCTCAGTTGATGATTAGATGTGTGGTCATATAGAATTGGCAACACAAGCTCTAAATGACACATAAACTGTTTCTATATTTATATAATAGCACATCAGGGTCACTAAGAATAAAGGCTAAATTGTATTGAGTGCTTATTATGCAGAAGCACTGTGCTCGCGTGCTCCAACTGCCTTATGTCCTTTCATCTTTCACAAATAACACTCTGTAGTGGATGCATCACCCCCAGTTTCACAGCTGCAAAAGCAGGCTCAGAGTGCTTAAATAACTTGCTTAAGGTCACATAGCTAATAGGTGAGAAAGTTAATTTTCAGACCCAATTCTAACAACAAAACTCTTAACTCTCTTTTATCCGCCATGTCCCTGGAAAACCAAAGACATAATTGAATGGAGAGAACTATGGAGATAATTCTTCCCCCCGCCCCTCCAACAAGAGTATATTTACTACTGTGTAAGTTAATTTCTTTTTAATGACACAACAAAGCATAACAAAAATAACAACTTGTCCCTCCTGCTGGGAATGATTTGTCCCTGTAGAAAAAGTAAATACCAATGTCACATTTTCTCATAATTAGTTAACTGAGTGAAACTGAAGTTTCAGGGAAACCTGCCATGCTAAACCCCAGTGGGAACATTATGTTTTAATGCTACATCTGGAAGCTGGAGCCCCACTCCTTGTCAGAAGATAAGCTTGGCAGTGATTGATTGCACTGTCCTCTGCATTTCCCCTGTATTGAATGCCTATCACTTCATCATTTAAATTGCTCCTGGAGCCATCTCCTGGGCCCAGGCTGCTTCCCTGGCTCTGAGAACTCATCTTCTGTTCTGTCACCTTAGCCTGCTTATTTTACAGGCTCCTTGGAATGCTGCCCTTACTGCTGCTACCTGTGCCAGCACACTCAGGGCAGGTCATCTTCCAACTAATGTCTGTTCATTTACAAACTGAAAGGCATTAGTTGCCTCTCAAAAGAAAGTGCCAACAATCTGCTGCATGCCCCACTGGAACGTCTGAGGCAGGCATCCTTCTCCTGTCCTACCTCCTAGACCAGTTGTCAACTATGGCTGTCACATTCTAGGGCAGCTTTTTTTGTTGCAACAGTAACATAGTGAACATGAATTGCAGTAATGGCTATCTGGAAATAAAATTGTCACAACCACAATCGCCAGTGTAAAGTGTTCAAGAATGAATCTACTGTCAGGCTTGGAGTCGGCTGTACTTTTCAGTAAGTTACTGAGATAGTTTGGCTGTGTCCCCACCCAAATTTCATCTTGAATTGTAGTAATCCCCATGTGTCAAGGATGGGGCCAGGTGGAGATAACTGAATCGTGGGGCAGTTTCCCCCATACTGTTTTTGTGATAGTGATTAAGTCTCATGAGATCTGATGGTTTTGTAAATGTGAGTTCCCCTGCACAAGCTCTCTCTTGCCTGCCGCCATGTAAGACGTCCCTTTGTTCTTTCTTCATTTTCCGCCATGATTGTGAGGCCTGCCCAGCCATGTGGAACTGTGAGTCCATTAAACCTCTTTCCTTTATAAATTATGCAGTCTCAAGTATGTCTTTAATAGCAGCATGAGAATGGATTAATATAGTTATGCAATGAAACACACTGTGGCGTGGCCCAAACTCTTTGAGGCATCAATGGCTATACCTCATCATTCACTTTTCTTTCATGTATATTACTGAAATAGATACTATTCATAAAATATATAAAATGTTATCTTCTCAGTTTAAATAATAAGCAAAAGGAACTACTGTGTACTTGGCCCTCAGACTAAGTAAAACATTTGTAGGAATTTGGGAGCTTCATGTCATTTGTTTTCCTAATTATGTCCCCTTCCTTCTCCTTCAGAAATAACTACTATTTTGCCTTTTTGTTAATCATGTCCTTGTTTCTTCTTATTGTTTTACTACATATATGCATATCTTACATATGAATGTATATGTGGATATATAACTCATATATGTGTTCCCATATGTGTGTATATGTGTGTGTATATATAGTTTTACATATTTTGAATTTGTACAAATTGACTCATGTTGTGATTTGTTTCTTTTATTCAAAAGAATATTTTTTTGTGATTCATCCTTATGTATGAGTGCCATATGCATTTCATCAATAGTTCATGTTGTATACTACTCTATTGTATGAGTATATAACAATTTATATATCCAATCTGCTAATGAATATTTACATAAATAACAGGTTTCTTGGGGTTTTGTTTTTGTTTTGTTATTGCAAACAATATCACTATGAACATTCTCTTTTTTGTAACTCTGGTATACATGTGCTTAAGCCTGGGAATAGCTTAAGTTAGGTGGTAGATTATATACATATTTAACTTATAGCATTATAACAAATTGTTTTGCAAAGTGATCATTTTAATATACACTCGCAACTTCAGTAGATAAGAGTTCCCATTGATCTACATCCTAGCCCACACTTGAAATTAACTAATTTAAAAATGTTTGCTAGTCTTATGAAAGTATGAAATGACATCTAATTTGTAATCAATGATTACATATGAGATCAAGCATCTTTTCATATAGGCCATTTGTGTTTACTCTTCTATGAAAGGTCTTTTTATTTCTTTTACTCACTCTTCCCCACATGGTTGGTTGTGTTCTTAATGATTTATGAACTTTTTTATGTATTCTAGGTAAAAATTGTTTTGTTGCCTATGTGTGTTGCAAATTTTCTCCAGTTCGTGGTTTATCTGTTTGAGCTCTTTTTGATGTCATCTGATGAATAGATGGATATTCTTTATTTTACTATAGTAAAATTATTGTTTTTCTGTGGTTTATGCCTTTGATATTTTTAAAAGAAATCTTTCAAAGCATAATCATAAAGATATTGTCTCATAAAATTTTTAGAGTGCTTTCTTTCATATTTAATAACTTGGAATTGATTTTTGTGGTTTGGTAAGAGGTAAAGGTCAAATTTTATTTTGATTGTGTTAATATACATAACCAGCTATTTCATTATCATTTATTTTCTGCACTGACTTGCAAAGCCTGTTGTCTCCCTGTAAATGTGAGTCTCCAGGTTCTATTTTCTGTTATATTGATGAATATATCTATCCCTGTACTATTGTTTTAGTTGTTATAACTTTGGTATGAGTTCTGGTATCTGTTGGAGGATATATCCTGTAATTTGTTCTTCAGGTGTGACTTGGTTTATAATTGAGTTTTTCCTGTTTTATATAAATTATAAAATTAGTTTATCAAGTTTTGTGTTGAAATTTTTATGAAAATTGCGTGAATCTATAAATTAGTATAAAGAAAATTGATATTTTTATGATAGTGCATCTATTTATTCCAAGCTACATCTCTTTACATTTAATTGGCTTTTTAAAATGGCTATGAATAGAGTTTTATAATTTCCTTCATGAGTGGTTTAGTCATTTTTGTGTTAAATATATTCCTAGGTACTTTATATTTTTAGTGACAATTCATATGTTGTATTTTTAAAATTATATTTTCTAAGTGGTCTTTGCTGGCATTTTGAAATGCAGTTGAATTTTAAAATCTTGTTTCTTTATCAATATTCCTGATAAAGCTTTAAATTCATAAATTTTATCTCAAGGGTCTTTTTGTGGGAAGAGAATTCTATATAGGCAATCTCATCTACAAAGAATTTTGTTTTGTCCTTTCCAGTATTTATGCTTTGTATACATATTTCTGGCACTTTCTGCACTGGTGAAAACCTTCAGTGCAGTATTGACTGGTAATAGAGATAGCATCATTAACTTTTTCCTGAATTCAAAGTGGATGCATCCAGAAGTCACAATTAAGAAAGAAGTTCACTGCCAGGTGGTCATGATGCAGGTGGCAGTACTTGTTTTGTGGATATTTCTTATAAGGATATTTTCCTTCACTCTAATGTGTTAAATTCAACAGATGTTGAATCTTATTGAATACTCTTTTCCTCATCTTTAGAGATGACTTTTTTTTTTCCTTTGGTCTGTTAATATGGGTGCATTTTACTACTTGAATTTTAAATAAAAATCAATATCATATTTATGAGAAGAACTCAAATTGGTTATAATATTTACTGCCTTTATACATTGCTAGATTTGATTTGCTAATATTTTGTTTAGATATTTATGTCCATGTTCATAAGTGTGATTAGTCTTTAATTTTGCTTTCTATTATGTAGTATGTATGTGATATTTGTAGCTTAAAATGAATTAGGAAGGATTTTCTCTTTTTATGATCTCTGGAAGACTTTGTATAATACTTGAGTTACTGGAATATCTCGTATATACTCCTATTATTCTCATTTTACAGAGGAGAAAACTAGGGGACAAACTGATTAAATGATTTGTCCAAGGCCACATACCTATTGCGTAAAAGGTAGAAGTAGGATGTGAACTCAGGTGATCTGGATCCAGATCCTTTCCCAACCATTTCTCTGTACTGCCTGTCAATAGCATTGCTGAAATTTGAGCTCATGTAATAGGAAATAATGATTTTGTTTGTTAAATAAAGACCGCATAATTGTATGAGGCCTTTTTATTGGGTAGAAAGTGATTATTAAAGATGGGAATTTTTTATTCATATAAGTAAGAAAAACCCTTGACACAGAAAAACAATTCAAAGATATATTTTGGATCCACTTCTTATAGCCCCATACGTCATAATCAAGAAAATAGGGATCCAATCTCCTGTCAATAACACTCATTTTTTTAAAAGGTAGAATTCTCAAAAGGTAGCTGTTCCCTTAAAGAGATTATCACAAGTAGGAAGATAATTGTTATGACTATGATGAATACGACTAAAGAAGATTAAGAAAGTTAGATACTGGCTGGGTGCCGTGGCTCACACCTGTAATCCTAGCACTTTGGGAGGCCGAGACAGGCGGATCACCTGAGGTCAGGAGTTTGAGACCAGCCTGGCCAACATGGTGAAACCTCACCTCTGCTAAAAATACAAAAATAAGCCCGACATGGTGGCACATGCCTGTAATCCCGGCTGCTTGGAAGGCTGAGGGAAGAGAAGTGTTTGAACCCAGGAGTCAGAGATTGCAGAGAGCCGAGATCGTGCCACTGTACTCTAGCCTGGGCTACAGAGCAAGAATGCGTCTAAAAAAAGTAAACTTGACTGATGTTATAGATGGAAATATGTGCAGATCTTTAATTGCATTGCTAGGAAGAACTTACTATATTGACCATCACAGTATGTCACTTTGCAATGACTTTGGGCTATCATTAATGTAAAGTTGCTGAAGTGTCCTTTTTTTGCCCCATATCAGATTTTTCCTATAGAATCCCCCTTGACTTTCTGATTAGATTTGAACTTTTTAGTGCTTATTTTTTAGGCTCTTTCTCTTCCTGGTTTAGCTCATGTTGCTTTAGAGCTTTAGAGAATTACTTCTACTCTGCTTGCGGGACCCTCTCTAGCCCTCGCCTTTCTTGTCTTTATTCACCCATAAGGTTTCGATCACCTCCTACCATCTCTCTGGCAGGCACCTTCATTGTCCTTCATTCAAGTCTCACCTCAATGCTCATTAATTTCCGTGTCTTGGAACCACCTCCGTAGATACTAAGGACAAACAAAGATGAATTTTCCTGACAATTTAAATGCCCATGATTTCTCCTTCCTTATTGCCTACTTTTTTTTTTTTTTTTTTTTGAGGGTGTTCCAATTTTCTTTCCTCATGGGTAATGTTGCTTTTCTTATTTGACTATAAACTCAATGAATAGAGACATTGCCTTATTCTGTGCTGTGCCCTGGCACAGAACTGATTCTCTCTATACAAATCTTACTGTTAAATTTGCTGCAGTATGTGGTGTTGGCAAACAGAAACTTTCATTACAGATCTTTGAATCCCATTGCAACCTCATTAATATTGTTCCCTCTTGTAGAAGATAGGTCACTCCTGGTCTTTTTCCAAAGAGATTCAGTTACTATGTGCTGAAAAGATGGCCTTTTGTGGTAGTCTCGCTGGGTGTTCCCTATAGACTGTGTTTTGAAAGGAAAAAAAATAAAAATGATAGCATATTTTTTCTTAGTTAGCCTGCTTTCACAAATCCTAGGAAAATAGATAATTCACTGCTGATTAAGAAAACAAAACAAAACAACCCGCCCTGGGCTTTCCAAAATCTGGTTATATTGCTTTCTATGTGTCCTGACCCTACTGTTATCGGTCATTTCCCTTTACTATATCTCATTATTGATTGTAACCATATAATCCTTTTGATTGTTTTTGGGTTTTTTTGGAATGCTTTGTTTGTGATAATTATCTAGTTGTCTTTTGAAGGTTGATTGTAAGTGGCAGGAGGAGATGAGGGAATACCCTTTTTTTGTTTGTTTTTGTTTTGTTTTGTTTTGAGACAAAGTCTCCCTCTATCACCCAGGGTGGAGTGCAGTGGCACAATCTCGGCTCATTGCAACCTCCGTCTCCCAGGTTTAAGCCATTCTTCTGTCTCAGCCTTCTGAGTAGCTGGGATTACAGGCATGCACCACCATGCCCGGGTAATTTTTTGTCTTTTTAGTGGTTTCACCTTGTTGGTCAGCCTGGTCTCCAACTCCTGACTTCAGACAATCCGCCTGCCTTGGCCTCCCAAAGTGCTGGGATTACAGGTGTGAGCCACCATGCCCAGCCAAGGGAATACTCTTTATTAAAATATACCTACAACATTGCGTTGGATTGCTTTTGGGGTTATAGAATATTTAAGTTAAAATATTAACACCTTGTAAAATAAAAAAGCAACAGGGAAAAAAAGGAGTTAGAAAAGGAAGAAAGTTGATGTCCTAGTCCTAGTTTGCTTTGTTTGTTTGTCTTTTGAGATGGAGTTTCACTGTGCCACCCAAGCTGGAGTGCAGTGGCGTGATCTCAGCTCACTTCTACCTTTGCCTCTCAGGTTCAAGTGATTCTCCTGCCTCAGCCTACCGAGCAGCTGGAATTACAGGCGTGTGCTACCATGCCCGGCTAATTTTTCTATTTTTACTAGAGATGAGGTTTCACCATGTTGGACAGGCTGGTCTCGAAGTCCTGACCTCCTGTGATCCACCTGCCTCAGCCTCCCAAAGTTCTGGCAAGACAGGCGTGAGCCACCATGCCTGGCCCCTAGTTTACTTTTAAGTGGAAGGATGAGAAGGGGTCATCAAACAAGGTGATGTGTCTGGCAACAAATGAAGCTATCATAGGTTTCATTTCCACAGATAAGTCAATACAGTATTTAGGAATTGAGAAATCTCTGACTCTGGTCTTTGTGTAATATTCTATGATACCAGAAACAGAAAATTGAATTGTGCCTATTGTTAAAAGTTACTGTGTTTATGATTTCTACTGCACAAAATTATATGATCTGGGTTATATTAACACCCAGTGAAACCAAGGGGCTGGGCTGGTACACTGAAAGTTATTGTAATATAATTCTCATGTGAGGATAATTGTTACTATATTTGTTTTTAATTTGACTAGAAATCCTAATATTTAATTGAAAGTCTTTTCCTCTACCTAGAACTTGTTTTATCATTTTGGTGACCTCCTCTTGCAAATAACTGGCTGGTGACTGGTTTCCCTGAATTATGGACTTACCCTAAACATATCTTATCATCACTACCAGTTGCAGAATATTAGAATGTGTTGTCACTTTCTCAGTTGGTTCCTAGAAGGTTAGTCTTAGATATGTTACTTTAACCTGTATATTGTAGTACTTTGAATGCATTTTTTGTTTGCATTTTTGTTTGCCCAGCCTGTCAATTATAGCTGCTTAGGCCTGGACTGTCCTGGATAAAGCTGTTAAAATATTCACCAGTCCAGCCATCTTACAAGCTAATTAAGTCGACTAAATGTTTCCTTGTTTTGCCAGACCCATTATGTCAATCCTCAATTCTGGGTTCATTTTGGGTGCCCTAAATCTTAGGATGTGACTTTCTTAGCATCTTGTAACATCCATTCCCCAGCAAGCATAGTTTCACATAATACTTATGAGAAGTTCATTGCTGAAGCGTCTCCTTTACCTAGCAGAGCAACTTGATTTTCTACAACTTTCCTCATCAGAGCCAGAAAAGTATGGGCTATGGAGACTACTAAAACTACATCCCTTTGGCCTGACCAGGGAAATACTGGGAAGGAAGGACCTGGTATTACTACCTAATGACCCCGTAGTATGGTTTGACAGTCTATACAACCAGATAAGCAGACAATGTAGTACCCTGCTAAAGAGACGGGCTTTCTCATATCTCATAAGTATTTCACATCCTGGGTCTACATGCTGGTTTTATTCCATATTAGCCATGTGGTCTTGAGCAAATTACTTAATGTCATTAAACCTCAATTTCTTCATCCTGAAAACAAGGATGATAATAATAAGAGTACATGTCTAATAGGCTTATTGTGAGGATTAAATTAGATAATATAGGCAAAGACCTAGCACACAGTTTGCTTACAAACATTAACAAAAGAAAGAGACAGGAAGAGAGGAAATGTGCAAGAGAGAGTGAGAGTAACCATCAATGTCAGACAGCCAAAATGGGCATATAGATTTTTTTATAAATAGACCTCATATGTCTCCTTTGCGTGGGCTTTTGGGATGATTAAAGCCTATTGTTCTCTAGGATTACTTGAAATACACATTTCCTGCAGGGTACAGCCCAATGGACACAGAACGACTTGTGTATTAGTTCATCTATTCTCACGTTGCTATAAATAATTACCCGAGACTGGGTGATTTATAAAGAAAAGAGGTTTTGTTGGCTCATGGTTCCACAGGCTATACACGACGCATGGATGGGGAGTCCTCAGGAAACTTACAATCATGGCAGAAGGCGAAGGGGAAGCAGGCACATCCTACATGGCTGGAGCAGGAAGAAGAGAAAGCAGAGGGGGAGGTGCCACACACTTTTAAACAACCAGATCTCATGAAAATTCACTCACTATCATGAGAACACCGAGGGGGAAATCCACACCCATGATCCAATCACCTCCCATCAGACCCCACTTCCAACACTGGGGATTACAATTCAGCATGAGGTTGGGTGGGGACACAGATCCAAACCATATCAACTTGTATCATTCTGAGTAATTGTCACTTTAACATGGGTGATAGGGTTGGCAATTGCAAAAGCCGTGGTTTGGAGTTGCTTGCATCAGGCCTGGGTTTCTCCCTGGAGCCGGCTGAGCTTGGCTGCCTTCTAAGGCCTCTTCTGCTCCCGACTCTTACAGGCTTCTGAGCCAGGAGAGAACACTGAGCAATGAAACACAGGAGGAAAAATGAAAAACACCACCTTTCATTTTTGGAAAGTATTTTGGAGATACCTGTGCCCTGCTGTCTAAGGAGTCCTGTAGGGATTTCTGCTTACGAATTCCAGTAGATTGTTTTTGTTTGGGATGGCAAATGGGGTTTCTATTGCTACACCTTGCCACAGACCCACTTTTTGAAAAACACTAAAATCCACTTTGCAAGTGTATAAATACTGCAGGCAGGCAGCTTCCACATTCTTTGGCAAGGGGACAAATGCTATTTAATCATGCAGGTTCCAGCTTTTCTCCTGACAATGCAAAGTCCCAATGATTATTGAAAAGGGAATTTGACATCTGCCAGAATCCACTCAGTTTTCCTTGTCTGATGATATTTCCATCCTGTCACCCTCACTAGTGAAGACAATTGTTTCAGCCATTGAGAAAAAAAAAAAGAGGTATTTTGTAAGATTGCAAGAAAGTCATTTAAACCATGGCTATTTCTGTTAACTGTTAACTGTTCGCTTTGTTTCTCTGACCGTGTGCCTCTCTAGTCACCCTCTCTTCCTTAACTATCCTGTGGGCTTTTTCCCATTCTCAGAAAGCATGGTCTACCCAAAGCCATTCTTCAAGCATCTGAGTTCCCAGCTGTCTTACTGCTATATATTTAAACTCCTAGTTCTCTTTGGGGAAGAGGGTGGCAGACTTGTGTGAGGATATAGTCTGAATGAAGTCTCCGAGTGATTTTTGTTGATGTTATAGGGGTGGGAGGTAGGGGAGAGGGGGGAGAGTCTTTGGCCTCACACTACCCTCTGAGTCCTGAATGGGGTTCTCTCAGCCATCTCGTTTTCACGATTTTCCTGACACACTCCTCCCTGACACTATTTCAGAGGTCCCTGTTATCAAATGGAAGTGCTTCTTATGTCTTTCTTCATTCTGCTAAGCTGCATGTTCTCTATAGAAATCTCTACCCCCAGCTTTTCTGCCAATGCAAATCTTCCTTTTTGGAAAATTTCTTTTTACCTTCTCTAGGAAATCATTCTCTACATCACTCTATTTCTTTAGCAATCAGGGACTACGTTTGGATGTGTAAATATACATGTATTAAGTTTCTAGATGTTCTTTTTTTTCTTTTTTTAAAAAATTTATTATTATTATACTTTAAGTTCTAGGGTACATGTGCATAACGTGCAGGTTTGTTACATATGTATACTTGTGCCATGTTGGTGTGCTGCACCCATCAACTCGTCAGCACCCATCAACTTATAATTTACATGAGGTATAACTCCCAGTGCAATCCCTCCCCCCTCCCCCCTCCTCATGATAGGCCCCGGTGTGTGATGTTCCCCTTCCCGAGTCCAAGTGATCTCATTGTTCAGTTCCCACCTACGAGTGAGAACATGCGGTGTTTGGTTTTCTGTTCTTGTGATAGTTTGCTAAGAATGATGGTTTCCAGCTGCATCCATGTCCCTACAAAGGACACAAACTCATCCTTTTTTATGGCTGCATAGTATTCCGTGGTGTATATGTGCCACATTTTCTTAATCCAGTCTGTCACTGATGGACATTTGGGTTGATTCCAAGTCTTTGCTATTGTGAATAGTGCCGCAATAAACATACGTGTGCATGTGTCTTTATAGCAGCATGATTTATAATCCTTTGGGTATATACCCAGTAATGGGATGGCTGGGTCATATGGTACATCTAGTTCTAGATCCTTGAGGAATCGCCATACTGTTTTCCATAATGGTTGAACTAGTTTACAATCCCACCAACAGTGTAAAAGTGTTCCTATTTCTCCATATCCTCTCCAGCACCTGTTGTTTCCTGACTTTTTAATGATCGCCATTCTAACTGGTGTGAGATGGTATCTCATTGTGGTTTTGATTTGCATTTCCCTGATGGCCAGTGATGATGAGCATTTTTTCATGTGTCTGTTGGCTGTATGAATGTCTTCTTTTGAGAAATGTCTGTTCATATCCTTTGCCCACTTTTCGATGGGGTTGTTTGTTTTTTTCTTGTATATTTGTTTGAGTTCTTTGTAGGTTCTGTATATTAGCCCTTTGTCAGATGAGTAGATTGCAAAAATTTTCTCCCATTCTGTAGGTTGCCTGTTCACTCTGATGGTAGTTTCTTTTGCTGTGCAAAAGCTTTTTAGTTTAATGAGATCCCATTTGTCAATTTTGGCTTTTGCTGCCGTTGCTTTTGGTGTTTTAGACATGAAGTCTTTGCCTATGCCTATGTCCTGAATGGTACTACCTAGGTTTTCTTCTAGGATTTTTATGGTATTAGGTCTAACATTTAAGTCTCTAATCCATCTTGAATTAATTTTCGTATAAGGAGTAAGGAAAGGATCCAGTTTCAGCTTTCTACTTATGGCTAGCCAATTTTCCCAGCACCATTTATTAAATAGGGAATCCTTTCCCCATTTCTTGTTTCTCTCAGGTTTGTCAAAGATCAGATGGCTGTAGATGTGTGGTATTATTTCTGAGGACTCTGTTCTGTTCCATTGGTCTATATCTCTGTTTTGGTACCAGTACCATGCTGTTTTGGTTACTGTAGCCTTGTAGTATAGTTTGAAGTCAGGTAGCGTGATGCCTCCAGCTTTGTTCTTTTGACTTAGGATTGTCTTGGAGATGCGGGCTCTTTTTTGGTTCCATATGAACTTTAAAGCAGTTTTTTCCAGTTCTGTGAAGAAACTCATTGGTAGCTTGATGGGGATGGCATTGAATCTATAGATAACCTTGGGCAGTATGGCCATTTTCACAATATTGATTCTTCCTATCCATGAGCATGGTATGTTCTTCCATTTGTTTGTGTCCTCTTTTATTTCACTGAGCAGTTGTTTGTAGTTCTCCTTGAAGAGGTCCTTTACATCCCTTGTAAGTTGGATTCCTAGGTATTTTATTCTCTTTGAAGCAATTGTGAATGGAAGTTCATTCCTGATTTGGCTCTCTGTTTGTCTGTTACTGGTGTATAAGAATGCTTGTGATTTTTGCACATTAATTTTGTATCCTGAGACTTTGCTGAAGTTGCTGATCAGCTTAAGGAGATTTTGGGCTGAGACAATGGGGTTTTCTAAATATACAATCATGTCATCTGCAAACAGGGACAATTTGACTTCTTCTTTTCCTAACTGAATCCCCTTGATTTCTTTCTCTTGCCTGATTGCCCTAGCCAGAACTTCCAACACTATGTTGAATAGGAGTGGTGAGAGAGGGCATCCCTGTCTTGTGCCAGTTTTCAAAGGGAATTTTTCCAGTTTTTGCCCATTCAGTATGATATTGGCTGTGGGTTTGTCATAAATAGCTCTTATGATTTTGAGGTACGTTCCATCAATACCGAATTTATTGAGCGTTTTTAGCATGAAGGGCTGTTGAATTTTGTCAAAAGCCTTTTCTGCATCTATTGAGATAATGATGTGGTTCTTGTCTTTGGTTCTGTTTATATGCTGGATTATGTTTATTGATTTGCGAATGTTGAACCAGCCTTGCATCCCAGAGATGAAGCCCACTTGATCATGGTGGATAAGCTTTTTGATGTGCTGTTGAATCCGGTTTGCCAGTATTTTATTGAGGATTTTTGCATCGATGTTCATCAGGGATATTGGTCTAAAATTCTCTTTTTTTGTTGTGTCTCTGCCAGACTTTGGTATCAGGATGATTTTGGCCTTATAAAATGAGTTAGGGAGCATTCCCTCTTTTTCTATTGATTGGAATAGTTTCAGAAGGAATGGTACCAACTCCTCCTTGTACCTCTGGTAGAATTCAGCTGTGAATCCATCTGGTCCTGGACTTTTTTTGGTTGGTAGGCTATTAATTATTGCCTCAATTTCAGAGCCGGCTATTGGTCTATTCAGGGATTCAACTTCTTCCTGGTTTAGTCTTGGAAGAGTGTAAGTGTGCAGGAAATTATCCATTTCTTCTAGATTTTCTAGTTTATTTGCGTAGAGGTGTTTATAGTATTCTCTGATGGTAGTTTGTATTTCTGTGGGGTCGGTGGTGATATCCCCTTTATCATTTTTAATTGCGTCGATTTGATTCTTCTCTCTTTTCTTCTTTATTAGTCTTGCTGGCGGTCTGTCAATTTTGTTGATCTTTTCAAAAAACCAACTCCTGGATTCATTGATTTTTGGAGGGTTTTTTGTGTCTCTATCTCCTTCAGTACTGCTCTGATCTTAGTTATTTCTTGCCTTCTGCTAGCTTTCGAATGTGTTTGCTCTTACTTCTCTAGTTCTTTTAATTGTGATGTTAGAGTGTCAATTTTAGACCTTTCCTGCTTTCTCTTGTGGGCATTTAGTGCTATAAATTTCCCTCTACACACTGCTTTAAATGTGTCCCAGAGATTCTGGTATGTTGTATCTTTGTTCTCATTGGTTTCAAAGAACATCTTTATTTCTGCCTTCATTTCGTTATGTACCCAGTAGTCATTCAGGAGCAGGTTGTTCAGTTTCCATGTAGTTGAGCGGTTTTGATTGAGTTTCTTAGTCCTGAGTTCTAGTTTGATTGCACTGTGCTGAGAGACAGTTTGTTATAATTTCTGTTCTTTTACATTTGCTGAGGAGTGCTTTATTTCCAATTATGTGGTCAATTTTGGAATAAGTGCAACGTGGTGCTGAGAAGAATGTATATTCTGTTGATTTGGGGTGGAGAGTTCTATAGATGTCTATTAGGTCTGCTTGCTGCAGAGATGAGTTCAATTCCTGGATATCCTTGTTAACTTTCTGTCTCGTTGATCTGTCTAATGTTGACAGTGGAGTGTTGAAATCTCCCATTATTATTGTATGGGAGTCTAAGTCTCTTTGTAAGTCTCTAAGGACTTGCTTTATGAATCTGGGTGCTCCTGTATTGGGTGCATATATATTTAGGATAGTTAGCTCTTCCTGTTGAATTGATCCCTTTACCATTATGTAATGGCCTTCTTTGTCTCTTTTGATCTTTGATGGTTTAAAGTCTATTTTATCAGAGATTAGTATTGCAACCCCCGCTTTTTTTTGTTCTCCATTTGCTTGGTAAATCTTCCTCCATCCCTTTATTTTGAGCCTATGTATGTCTCTGCATGTGAGATGGGTCTCCTGAATATAGCAGACTGATGAGTCTTGACTCTTTATCCAGTTTGCCAGTCTGTGTCTTTTAATTGGAGCATTTAGTCCATTTACATTTAAGGTTAATATTGTTATGTGTGAACTTGATCCTGCCATTATGATATTAGCTGGTTATTTTGCTTGTTAGTTGATGCAGTTTCTTCCTAGCCTCGATGGTCTTTACATTTTGGCATGTTTTTGCAATGGCTGGTACCGGTTGTTCCTTTCCATGTTTAGTGCTTCCTTCAGGGTCTCTTGTAAGGCAGGCCTAGTGGTGACAAAATCTCTAAGCATTTGCTTATCTGTAAAGGATTTTATTTCTCCTTCACTTATGAAACTTAGTTTGGCTGGATATGAAATTCTGGGTTTAAAATTCTTTTCTTTAAGAATGTTGAATATTGGCCCCCACTCTCTTCTGGCTTGTAGAGTTTCTGCCGAGAGATCTGCTGTTAGTCTGATGGGCTTCCCTTTGTGGGTAACCCGACCTTTCTCTCTGGCTGCCCTTAAGATTTTTTCCTTCATTTCAACTTTGGTGAATCTGGCAATTATGTGTCTTGGAGTTGTTCTTCTCGAGGAGTATCTTTGTGGCATTCTCTGTATTTCCTGGATTTGAATGTTGGCCTGCCCTACTAGGTTGGGGAAGCTCTCCTGGATGATATCCTGAAGAGTGTTTTCCAACCTGGTTCCATTTTCTCCCTCACTTTCAGGCACCCCAATCAGACGTAGATTTGGTCTTTTTTCATAATCCCATACTTCTTGCAGGCTTTGTTCATTTCTTTTTCTTCTTTTTTCATTCATTGGATCCTCAATCGCTGATACTCTTTCTTCCAGTTGATCAAGTTGGTTACTGAAGCTTGTGCATTTGTCACGTATTTCTCGTGTCATGGTTTTCATCTCTTTCATTTCGTTTATGACCTTCTCTGCATTAATTACTCTAGCTATCTATTCTTCCACTTTTTTTCCAAGATTTTTAGTTTCTTTGCGCTGGGTATGTAATTCCTCCTTTAGCTCTGAGAAGTTTGATGGACTGAAGCCTTCTTCTCTCATCTCGTCGAAGTCATTCTCCGTCCAGCTTTGATCCGTTGCTGACGATGAGCTGCGCTCCTTTGCCGGGGGAGATGCGCTCTTATTTTTTGAATTTCCAGCTTTTCTGCCCTGCTTTTTCCCCATCTTTGTGGTTTTATCTGCCTCTGGTCTTTGATGATGGTGATGTACTGATGGGGTTTTGGTGTAGGTGTCCTTCCTGTTTGATAGTTTTCCTTCTAACAGTCAGGACCCTCAGCTGTAGGTCTGTTGGAGATTGCTTGAGGTCCACTCCAGACCCTGTTTGCCTGGGTATCAGCAGCAGAGGCTGCAGAAGATAGAATATTGCTGAACAGCGAGTGTACCTGTCTGATTCTTGCTTTGGAAGCTTCCTCTCAGGGGTGTACTCCACCCTGTGAGGTGTGGGGTGTCAGACTGCCCCTAGTGGGGGATGTCTCCCAGTTAGGCTACTCAGGGGTCAGGGACCCACTTGAGCAGGGAGTCTGTCCCTTCTCAGATCTCAACCTCCGTGTTGGGAGATCCACTGCTCTCTTCAAAGCTGTCAGACAGAGTCGTTTGCATCTGCAGAGGTTTCTGCTGCTTTTGTTGTTGTTTAGCTGTGCCCTGTCCCCAGAGGTGGAGTCTACAGAGACAGGCAGGTTTTCTTGAGCTGCTGTGAGCTCCACCCAGTTCGAGCTTCCCAGAGGCTTTGTTTACCTACTTAAGCCTCAGCAATGGCGGGTGCCCCTCCCCCAGCCTCGCTGCTGCCTTGCGGTTAGATCGCAGACTGCTGTGCTCGCAATGAGGGAGGCTCCGTGGGCATGGGACCCTCCTGGCCAGGTGTGGGATATAATCTCCTGGTGTGCCCGTTTGCTTAAAGTGCAGTATTGGGGTGGGAGTTACCCGATTTTCCAGGTGTTGTGTGTCTCAGTTCCCCTGGCTAGGAAAAGGGATTCCCTTCCCCCTTGCGCTTCCCAGGTGAGGTGATGCCTCGCCATGCTTCAGCTCTTGCTGGTCGGGCTGCAACAGCTGACCAGCACCGATTGTCCGGCACTCCCTAGTGAGATGAACCCAGTCCCTCAGTTGAAAATGCAGAAATCACCGGTCTTCTGTGTCGCTCGCGCTGGGAGTTGGAGACTGGAGCTGTTCCTATTCGGCCATCTTGCTCCGCCCCCTCCTGCCCCCGCTTTTTTTCTTAAGATTATATGAATTCCTATGAAGAATGAAGGTTTAGTCTTGATTTCATTTCCCTTCTCATCAGCTGGGCAATAACCATCTGATCTTTAATAAATATAATGGAAGACTTACTGATACACTGAAGCCTATTCTATTTCAAATTAAAATTTTATGTCTTGGGCATGCTTCAGAAGTAACCATTTATATAAGAATTCTTCTAAGGTGTGATGTTGCTTGATCAATTTAGCATGATATAGTGAAAGTTAAGATTTATTTTTACTTTTCTGAAATAAAATGCTTAATTTTTATATTCTTCCAAGTAATATCTGTCATATTCTTATATGGGGGAAGATTCAAAATTAGTGTTTTATTATAACCTCGTAGGGGTGGGTCTAGGGGAGGAATAGCATTAGGAGAAATACCTAATTTAGTTGATGGGTTGGTAGGTGCAGCAAACCACCGTGTCACATGTATACCTATGTAACCTGCACATTCTGCACGTGTATCCCAGAACTTAAAGTATAATAAAAAGATTAATAAATAAATAATGCAAATAATCTGTATTTACAATAATAAGTGAGGGTATGCTCTTGACATTTTATTTATTTTTTAATTGTACACTTTTGCCATATGTGCATTTTGCTGGTATGTCCCTAAACATGACCTTTGCTAAATAAACTCCTTCCTGAGTTTACTTTTGTTCCAATGAGGAGTGTTTAGCTATTCTTCTTTTTGGTTTAAAAGGCCTTTATCTTACAGAGTGGTCAGTTTGCTACTAGGCACTGAGAAGAAATGTAATGTGCATCCTAATGACTGGATGACTCATAAGCTTATGATCTTTTTGAGCTCTAGTACGTACTCGACTGTACTTGACTTCTGACCTTAAACACCATTTTCCAAGCAGTCTTGATGTTTGGTTAAAACCAGGAACCATCCATTACTCTCAGGCCACATCAGACCTGCTTACAGATATCACTGGGTGAAGCATGAGTACACTTGTTGACCCTCAGTTCCTTTCAGAGGCCTTGAAGGACACTGCTAAAACACATCCAGTGGATTCAGGGACCCTGATCGCAGGACGAATGCCTGCCTGAAATTGAAGGAAGGGGTAAAGCCAAGGCCTGAAGTTCTCTCTGTGCTTCTCTGTAAAAGTCACCAGAGCTACAGGCCAGCAGCAGTTCTCTTTTACGTGGCACCTTCCTCTCATCTGTGGGGATAATAAGGACTTTATTAGTGCTTCCATTTCTGTTACTCTCTCAAGATTATAGCTTTATCATCCAAATGCCAGGAAAGTAAAATTAAACAAAGTTAGAGAATCTAAACTCTCTCAACATTATAGGGATGAAGGACCTTCAGAGTACTAGAACTTCTTAATAAAAATCTCTTGCATTGCTACATCAGTTTCCAACACACATATTATTTCATTCAAATGTTAAGAAGGGGGAAATAGTGTTACTGTGTACTGTAATTATTTTAGGTTCAAGATGAAAATGCTTTACAAGGCCGGGTGTGGTGGCTCATGCCTATAATCCCAGCACTTTGGGAGGCCGAGGCCAGCGGATCACAAGATCAGGAGATCAAGACCATCCTGGCTAACATGGTGAAACCCTGTCTCTATTAAAAATACAAAAAAATTAGCTGGCTGTTGTGACGGGTGCCTGTAGTCCCAGCTACTCAGGAGGCTGAGGCAGGAGAATGGCGAGAACCCGGGAGGCAGAGCTTGCAGTGAGCCAAGATGGCCCCACTGCACTCCAGCCTGGGTGACAGAGCCAGACTCCATCTTAAAAACAAAAAAAAGCAAGAAAAGAAAATGCTTTACAAATATGAAAACTCCTCCCTGGATTTTTTTGCAAGCTTAATGTTTACCTAACAAAATAGTTAATAGGATTCTACAATATTGATATTAAAAATAAAATTATATTTTTCTAGTTTTAAGGGAATAGCTGTATATTACTTTAGATGGTGGTACTACATAAAAAATTTGTTTTCCCATTACATCCAAAGGTGATTGTATTAATTTATTGCTAGAGAAAAATTGATATTGAGTTATAGAGATTTTCCAGAAGGTATTTTAAGACCCTTTGCTGGTCCTTTGTGACTGGTGGCATGTATGTTACGCAGCAGGCTGAAAGTGACATGCTGTGATTCTGGAAGAGTGTGAGCCCATTGGGCCTGTAACCCATGAGCTTGTTTTCACTAACCCAGTGCTCAGAGCAAATTAATTCATCCATGAAGTTTGCTTTAACACTTATCTAAGGGTTACTATCCATGTTCTAGGAAGTAACAAGTATCATTGCTAATATACAGCTCTGATTTGACTCATAAACATTTCTGATCTCATGAGATAGTGGCAGTGGTGTTTTGCTGTGTTTACTAGATGCATCTAATAAACACCATGAGGTTTACAAAGAGATCTGAAGATATTTGTGACTCCAAAATTGATTGCAAGGTGTAGCAGGGACCAGTAAAGTGAGCTTTCTTCCACTCCCTAGAATGTCTTCCTCAATCTAGAGTTTAAAGTGTATTGAAATGATATCCGGCTGAATCACCAGGTCAAAAGGATCAACCAACTATTTATTAAGCACTTCATGTATTTTCTGTCCCATAGAGATTTCAGTGAAAGATATAGTATGGGTAAAACAAAGAGAAAATAATGTCCTCATGCTTATGACTTAATTACAGAAATGGAACTTAGACATGTGAAACAGTTAAACAATTTCACAACAACAGATAAGCAAATGGGATGCTTTGGGGAGACATCTGGTCCCTGTGCTGTTTATAGCCAATTCCAGTGGTGAATAAAGGAAGTGAAACGGACTGCTTTTGAAGGGAGCATCCTGGTCCTCTGGCAGCAAGGTAGAGGTTTTCTGCCAGGAGGGAACACTAGATGGAGGTTGTTTGTTTTTTCTCCAAACAGAAATCTCTTCCATGCTAATAGGAGCTTTAAAAGGATTGCCACAGCAGATGGAAAGAACCAATATATATTCATGCATTTAATTAGCAGGAATTAATTGAATTGGGGGATTAATTCTGTCATTAGAGAGAAACAAAACCTATTTTTGTCTCCTATCTATGGTTACACACTCTAAGATGGATTTGGCACAGGTGGTGTTTGAATATAAGGCCACTGTAGTATTTAATGGCCTTTTGATGCCACTGATAGATTAATCCCAGGGATGATGAGAAGGTAGCCATGTGAGATGTGTGCTCTGCACCATGTTTCAGCAATGGAGGAGAAGCTGGTAGGTGGAGTGTGAGGAGTATAAATCTAGAATTCAGTGAGTGTTTGAAGGAGGAAAAAGGGGAGGAGATTGAGAGAGTCTTTTCTCTCACATCTGATTTTCATTTTCTTTTTCTTTTTCATTTTTATTGAGCCAGAGTCTCCCTCTGTCACTCAGGCTGGAGTGCAGTGGCACGATCTTGGCTCACTGCAAACTCTGCCTCCCGGGTTCAAGCGATTCTCCTGTCTCAGCCTTCTGAGTAGCTGAGACTACAGGCGCCTGCCATCACACCTGGCTAATTTTTGTACTTTTAGCAGAGACTGGGTTGTACCACGTTGGCCAGGCTGGTCTCGAACTCCTGACCTCAGGTGATCCACCCGCCTTGGCCTCCCAAAGTGTTAGTATTACAGGTGTGAGCCACTGTGCCTGATCACATCTGATTATTAATGAGAGATTAGGGACAGACTTACCTAAGACAGGATTTTTAATTCAATCCAATAAGCACTGGTTGTCTGCTTAGTCTTTCCCCTGCTTTTGTTTTTTCTTCCTGCTCCAAAAAGCTGTTCCTCCAGAAAAGCAGTTTTCAGCTTTTTAAATTTTTCTTCCAAGATACTCATGACATAAACCAGATGACATTGTATGCATAACACATTCCCATAAGTGACATAGGTAACAAGACTGTTTGTCATAGCCCTTTCCCAACACTAACAAGTCAACACCAGCCCTCCGACTCAAAACACATCACAATTCAAATGTATGATGTGACAGTTTGTACTTTTCAAAAATAGCCATGGCATCTTCTCCCGCCTACACACTCATCTTGAAATGTGACTTTGATGCTCTTGCCATTGAAATATGGGATCTATGCTCTCTCTCCTTTTATATGGGCAAATGTGGGACTTCAGCAGGAATGATACCTTGGGATTTCCAAGGCAAGGTGAGTTGATCACTGGGCTCTCTTGGGATTGTTGATTTTGGAGCCCAGCCACCATCTTATGAGAAAGCCCAAGCAGCACACGGGAAGCCCAGGAATCCCACATGAGAGGAACCAAGACTTCCAGCCCATACCAGTACCTAGTTACTAGCCATGTGTCTGATCATATTTAAAGTGGATCTTTCAGCTCTTAGTGGAGCAGCTCCAACTGCTGCCAGGTGTAACAAAGACAAACTGTCTCTACAGAACCCTGCCCCAAATGCAGATTTTTGAGCAAAATAAGTAATTGGGTTTTAAGCCATATATTTTACTATGCAATAATAGTTGATACAGAGTTGAATTTCATTAGAAGGATAATCTTAAATCTGTTCTAATATGTTAAAAACCTTCAGTATTTTAACTTTTATTATAACAAATAATTTGTCACGTATCTTTTTACTGATTGTGAAAAGGTGTTCTAGGACTAGATGAAAATACAGAGGTCTTTAAATATGTATATAATTCCTTCTTTTTCTCACCTCATCTTGGACTTATTCAGTATGCCTATGTAAAATAATATTAATTACAGTCATTTTTCTTGAGCTGCTTCCCATTTATGCCTCATTAGCATAATTCACAGTGGTCATCCATACCAGTGAATGTGTGTTAGATTACCTTTGCTATGTTTAACGATTATACTAAATTTCATTTTTTTGGTGTGTGAACTGAGCCTTCACAGTTTGTTGCTCATGTACCATGGCTGGCTGCTTACAAAGTAGAAAAATTGGACAGAATGTTTCTGATAATGTAAATACAGGAAAGGCTATGCAGAAATATGTATCTCAGAGAGTGAGCTATTGGGCAGCTATGGTATAAGCTATCTGGTAGCCACGCAAGAAGTAATGGATTGAATAAAGGCAAACTATGAAGACTTCAGTCATGATAAGATCAAGAGAATTATTTGTGGCACATTTGCCATGGATTGTGTCTCTGCTGGCACACACAAAAAGTTGGGACTTAAAACTGTAAATTTACTTTAACTTCATTTTGTATGTCATGCATTCATGCAACTTTTTCCGGGGGTTATTTATTTTCATTTTTGGCTGTCCTGCTCCAAGTTAAACAAAGGAGAAACAGCATTGTATAGTGGAAGAAACTCAGACTTGGGGAAGGGGGGCAGCAAGTAAATGAAACAAGAGTCCTTTGTCTCTCAGCTGGATTGCTGACTAATCTGTGTGATCCTGCAGAGGTCAGTTCAGATCTCAAGCCCTACTTTCCTCATCTATGAAATGAAAGGTTAGACTAAGACCAAATACAGCTCTAGAAAGTAGAGTATTATTACTCCTCAAGAAAGAGTTGAGGGTCATGACTCTTGCTTTGCACATGAAAATATTTAGGAGTAAAAGTTCACAGAACTTGGCAAAGCTAGATATATTTATGATTCTCAATGAATCAACTGATGTTTTTCCCTACATCTCTACAAGCCGTTCTTTGTTTAGCAGTTTTTATATTTACTTTTATTTTTTTCTTCTATAATTTTGGAAAAAAAGGGTTAGATGACTGCTACTATGGACAGGCAACAATTTGGTAATAGGACATTATTTTTAAAACTAAAAAATAACTGAATATGAAAGATTAAACTTTTAAAAAATAGACATAAGTGCTCAGAGTTGTGATTCTATTTTGTAGTCAAATGCTGTACCACTGGGCTGCACCCCCAGAATTGTGATTCTATTTTGTGTGTAACAATGTAGTTATTTCAGTTGCTTTATTGAGAATCACAAATATATATATGGCTTTGCCAAGTTCTGTATACTTTTTATTCCCCAGTGTTTTCTTCTGCACAGCAATAATTACAACCTTAAGCCATCCCTTCAGAAGTAGTCATATGCCAAATTCTACCTTAGTCTAAAATAATTCTTTTTCTGTGTAATGGGGCTAAAAACATCAGTACTCCCTGCTGCTCTCGGCAGATGTCCAGGTACCTTAATGATTAGGTTCTCTGTACCTTGAGCTTATTTGCAAGACAGAGCCTCAAAAGAACTGCTTTTTTATTTTTCCGCTGATAGAACTGGTGCTTGGTAAACTAACTTGCCCAAGGTCATAGCAGTTAGTGGCACTCACGGGGCTTAAACCCAGGAAGTCTGAATGTAGACTCCATTATGGCATATCCCTTCCTAATAATAAGCTGGATTTTGTTTTGTACTTCTTGCCAAAATGTAACTCCATGATGATGTTTTGTGTTGTACATTACTGCCTTCTTACTGCCTCAAACGGGGCCTGGCATGGTGGGAACAGGTGGGGATCTTAGACTGTTCCTGCTGCTAGGACAAAATATCTTAGACTGGATCATGTATAAATAATAGAAATTTATTTCTCGTTGTTCTGGATTCTGGGAAGACCAAGATCAAGGTGCTAGCAAATTGCTGTGTTTCAAAGATGGCAAGCTCTTGCTGCATCCTCGCACAATGGGAAAGCGAATAGAAATGAAGACTGTGTCCTCACATGGTGGAAGAGAGAGAAAGTCCAGGCAGCTCTCTCAAGGCTCTTTTAGAACGGCATTGATTTCCTTCATGAGGGTGAACTCTTCGTGACTTAATCACTTCCTTAAAGGCCCCACCTCTTAATACCACACTGGGGATTAAGTTTCAACATGAATTTTGGAGGGATACAAACATTCAAATCACAGCATGATTCCACATGATAGAAGCCATCCTTTCCTTCTGCACATGGATGTCTGTGCATATCCAGACTCTTGGGAGCCCAAGCTTAAGAGAGGCTGTGAGAAGGAAGATGGCAGTCCCTTCCTGAAAGTCTTGACTTCTTAGTCCCAGCTTTCTGTCTTGGTATGTGTACTGGACAACAATTTATTTGAAGGTACAGCATAGAAGGAAAAATAAACCATTTTCTATGAAGTAATGATTCAACTTCTAACCTATAAAAATGAAAAATTTCTCAGTTCCCTATCCCCTTACATTCCTGTCTTCATAAATTTCTGTGATTTTCCAGGAAACTTATTATTCACATACTTAACAACTTTTATGCCCATTAGCAACTTGACTTTCCCTGCTTCTTTGAATTTTGGAGCATTGTTTCCTTAGTATGAAGGAGTTTTGAGAAAGGCAAGAAGACAAGCTCAGAGCTCAAGAAACTATGAAGAATAATATTGTAATCACAACAACTCGTTGTGTTTAAGCTCAATCCTTCAGAAGGTCATTATCTGGAGTTGAATAATAATAGATTCAGGCTCTTTTTATGTGGAGGAAATCTTCAACAACAGTGTTCATAGGGAAGGACATTAATCAGGAAAGAGAAGTGAGCCTTGTTTCTAATAATGTTTGCATAATAGCTACCCTTGGGTATATTGCTTGACTGAAAATAAATATTCATGCTTTCCACATCCAGTACAATTGGAAATTATTCATGGTTATGATTCTGTCATATGATCTTCTACCTATTCAAGGGGACTTCAAACTGGGAGGCTGTTGGAAACCAATAAACATAAATAACAGTGCTTGTGAATGATGTGGGGTAGAAGTTGAAAGAGGCTGTAGTGTTGGCTATGGGGAGAAAAGGAGCGAAGAATGGGAACTTAACTGTTTCCAGAGGGGGAGAAGCAGACTCACACTGACATGCTTAAGGACATTTATATGCTCTCCTGGTTTGCTTTTAGCTCTTCAATAGCGTCTCATCACCAGGAGAATAAAATTTAAGTGCCTTATCTTGGTGTCAGACTCACTCCCTGGCGTGGTTCCTGAGAAACCTTGGATTGCGTTACCTGAGACTACTCTCCACCTCAGATGTGACAACACAAAGCTCTTTGCAGATTCCCTCAGACACCATGACTTACCATTATCTCTTTGTTCACATCCTTCCTTCATCTTGCAAGGATTTTTCAAACCTTCTTTGTTAATTAATCTATGTATCATAGAAGAGTCAGCTTAAACTTCACCTGCTTCAGGAAGCCTTCTATGAACTCCACACCTAGTCAAAAGTTTTACCCAGACTGCCCTATTTTTATTGACTTACATATTTAGTGATCCTTAAATAGCCTTTGTCCTGGGGAGTTTTTTCATCATCTTGCTTTATTGCTTACATGCACCAAATTTTATTACATAAATGCTTTCAGTTAATTAATTCGTTTTTCTTTCCTTTTCTGTTTCCTTTCTCCTTTCTCTGTTTTTTTCTCTCTTTATTAACTTTTAAATTCTGACAGATGTTTCAATACAGTCTTGAGAACATAGGCTATTTTGTTGTTTTTGTTTGTTTGTTTGTTGGTTGGTTTTGAGACAGAGTCTAGCTCTATGGCTCAGGCTGGAGTGCAGTGGCATAATCTCGGCTCACTGCAACCTCCACCTACCAGGTTCAAGGAATTCTCTGCCTTGGCTTCCTGCGTAGCTGGGATTATGGGTGCCCACCACCACACCTAGCTAATTTATTTTTATTTTTATTTTTAGTAGAGACAGGGTTTCACTATCTTGGCCAGGCTGGTCTTGAACTCCTGACCTCATGATCCACCCACCTTAGCCTCCCAAAGTGCTGGGATTACAGGCGTGAGCCACCATGTCTGGCCAAGAACATAGGCTGTGTTTTGAACTTCTGTGTGTGTTACAAGGCTTTGCATTAACTGCGCCCTCATGCAACTTTCCTAACCTTGCTTCTCTCCTATCAGGGACATTCTACTTCAGTCAGGAGAACATCCTATAGTATTAAAGTCCAGACTGATTTGTTCTCCTGGACCTGTGATTGCTAATACAACTGTTACTCGGTGTCTGTGGGGGATTAGTTCCAGGACCCCTTGCAGATACCAAAATCTACAGATGCTCAAGTCCCTGATCTAATATAGCTCAGTATTTGTGTGTAACCTATGCACATCCTCCTGTACACTTCAAGTCATCTTCAGATTACTTATAATACCTAATATAATGCAAATGCTCTATGTAAATAGTTGTTATACTGTATTTTTAAAATTTATAGTATTTTTTACTGTGTTATTTTTATTATTATTTGAATGTTTTCAATGTGAAGTTGGTTGAATCTGCAGATGTGGAACCTGCAGATATGAAGGACTGGCTTTACTTTCTCCAGCCTCTCCTTCCCTGTCCTTCAACGCAGGGTTTTTGTTAAACACCATATCCTTGGCTCATTTATCTGTGCTTGTAATCTGATGGGTTCTATATTAACAGGGATATGTCTGCCCAACTTCACATGCCAATTTTACCCTTATTGGTAGGCTCCTTCTGAAGGTCCATATGTCTTTTTCATGTACTTATGTGCAGTCACAAAATACTGAAAACTGTGCCTTCTGTTTATATAACATATCTATTTATAAAACACTTTAAAAATTTTATCCTAACTACTGAGAGGTGAGCAGTGCAGCTGCTAACCTCATTTGCAAATGAGAGAATTGGTTCAAAATGACTGAATAACTTCCAAAATTTATGTGTCCAATAAATTGTAGTGATTAGAATTAGACTCCACTTGAGAGCCTTTTTCACATTACAAACCTGACAACAGTGGTTTTTTCCCTGCCTATAGGCCTTGCAGAGCCTAGTAGAGTTCTGTGCATGATGAACTCACTGAGGGCACTGGACACAGGCTCACACAGGGTCTGTATTATGGTGCTGATTTGGGCCACTATACCTCGAGAGAATTAACTTACTTTAAACTCCACTGTAGACATTTATAAAATGAAGAGTAAGACACCGTGTTTTCATAGGATTTTTAAAAAACACTTTATTAATTCCCTTTCTCTTATCTTCATCTCTTTTTTCTTCTCCTTTTCTCTCTGTTTTTTTTTTTTTCTGTCAGTTCAACAATTAATTGGTGTTCTCCTACAATGTGCAAAGCAATATGCTAGGGTTCACAGGGGAATGCAAAGAGGATGCTGCTTATAGCTTGTTATGGTGAGGAACTTTTCTTCTCTCTTTTCTGTTCTCCATTTTTCTCCATTCTTCTCTTCTTCCTACCTTCTTTTTCCTCTGATGTTCAAGTAGCCCTCATCATTTCCATAAATTTCCAAGGCTTCAACTTTGGTCAAAGGGAAGGCACTCAGCCCAGGGCCAGTGAACGAGTTTAATATTCTTACGGTCCTTTGCATCTGCACACCCAGGACTCATAAATACTCGATATAAAAGCTTTGGGGGTTTTGCTCTGTGACAGCTGGGGACTCCATGTAATTTAATGCATGATACAGCACTTTTGGCTAACTCTGTATGAGAGACTACTCAAATAGGAATAAAATATCACTTTGCAAAATACATTTAAATTATTTTTCTTCTAAAACTTTGTGACTTTAAAGCCTTAAAATCTATTTTTTGAAAGTCAAAAAATAACAGATGTTGGCGAGGCTGTGGAGAAAAGGGAATGCTTATACACTGTTGTTAGAAATTTAAATTAGTTTAGCCACTGTGGAAAGCAGTTTGGAGATTTCTCAAAGAACTTAAAGCAGAACTACCATTCGACCCAGCAATCCCATCACTGGCTATATACCTAAAGGAAAAGTAATCATCCTACCAAAAAGACACATGTGCTCACTGTTCATCTTAGTACTATTTACAGGAGTAAAGACATGGAATCAACATAGGTGCCTATCAGCAGTGGAGTAGATAAAGAAAATGTGGTACATATACACCATGGCATACCACATAGTCATAAAAAAAATGAAATCATGTCCTTTGTAACAACATGGGTGCACCGAAGACCATTATCCTAAGTGAATTAATGCAGAAACAGAAAACCAAATATCACATGTTCTTACTTGTAAGTGAGAGCTAAATCTTGGGTACTCATGGACACAAAGATGGGAGAAATAGATACTGGGAACTCTAGAAGGAGAGGGGGAGGGGGACAAGGGCTGTAAAACTTCCTTTTGGGCACTATGTTCACTCTCTGGGTGTTGGGATCAATAGAAGCTCAAACCTCAGTATCATGCAATATATCCTTGTAACAAACCTGCACATGCATCTCCTGAATCTAAAATAAAAATGATTTTTTTTTTTTTTTGAGATGGAGTCTCACTCTGTTGCCTGGGCAGGAGGGCAGTGGCGCAATCTTGGCTCACTGCAACTCTGCCTCTCGAATTCAAGCAATTCTCCTGCCTCAGCCTCCCGAGTAGCTGGGATTACAGGTGTGCCAACACACCAGCTAATTTTTGTATTTTTAGTAGAGATGGGGTCTACTATGTTGGCCAAGCTGGTCTCTAACTCCTGACCTCAAATGATCCACCCACCTCGGCTTCACAAAGTACCGGGATTACAGGCGTGAGCCACTGTGCCCAGCCTCTCATTCCTCCTCTACACCCTATATAAGGTGCATGAATCATTAGACACATCTATTTTTTTTCCCTAAGGCTATATATTCTTAAAAGTAGTTTAAGTTACCTATTACCTCTAGGCTTTTTTCCATAAAAATCATCAGTAAATTATATGCCAAACATATGGCTTTTTTCTCAAGAACATGGTTAAAATAGACTTGATTCCTCTTCGCTGTCTCCAGTCCTCCTAATATTCATAGCAATAGGTATTTATCTATCACCACAAAACACACAAAAAGACTGGTGATTGCTTAAATCCCAAGAAAGCAAAGTAGAAGGAACTAGAAAGAAGGAAGCAAGTGCAATCATGATTAGGCACTTACTCTGCATCCGTGGCTGGGTTAGGAACATTCATAGGACTTCATGAACCCTACTAAGTTTAAACCTGCTCTTTTACAAATGTGGAAACTGAGGCTCAGAGGAGTTAAATGATTTGCCCAGTGCCCTGCTGCTTAAAGTGTCAGAGTTGAGATTTGAACCCAATTGGTGTGACTCCAGTTTTTTAAATATTTACCAAGGCTGGAGGGGGCACACATGGGCTCTAGAAGGATACATGGAATGGATACCTGAGTGGGGAAGGGCTAAAGAGGGGGCCTCAGTCTGTTTGGCCAAGATATTTTCCTTCCCTGATTCCTGCCCCAAATGTAGACTACTTATCCCAAATATGGATCCAACTTTGTGTAATATTTTAATGAGAGGGTCTTCTACTAATAGGACATCTCTTTTTTGTTTTTCACAGCAATTTTGCAGGCGGTAATAGCTGGTGATCTTATGAAGGTAAGATATCTTCCTACCAAATCTTTGGCGATGCTTTAAGAACTTTAAATCAACATCATTCCTCACCAAATTTCTATGTTCTCGTCTATCACTTATCATCCCCGTGCTTGCACTGGCTGAATAGAAGAGGCAAGATATTCTTTTGAGAACTGAGCAGAGAGGGTGTTCAAGAGCACCAGGGTATTTGTCTCAGTTACTTAAAATGAACTGCATGTCCCCAGGCTGCAGTGTGCACAGTGTGCCTGCCCTCTGGAAGCTGGCATTCGAAGAATTTAAAGATTTCCTTTCAGGCAGGTATTGAAATGAATGCATCTGTAAAAATTACCTGGACAACACTCAGAAATGCATTCTTCAGGTCAGAGATTAATCTTTCCTTTTTATGGTTTTATACTTTGGGGATCATAGTTAGTCGAACAAGAACCCTGATCCACTTGGAATAGTTTAGTTTGTGCTTATGTTTTCTGGTGAGTTTTGTTCAGAAGGGAGGAAGCAGTCACCACTGCCCTGAGGGTGAATGTAAAATCTGAAGTCAGGCTTTCTGAGTTCGGATCTTGGCTCTGCCTTACACTGTCTGTGTGATTTCATGTAATTATTTAATTCTCTCTGTGCCTTAGTTTTTTCATCAGTAAAATGGAATAATATTACCTCTGTCTTTGGATTGTCATGAGGAATTAATGTAATACTACATAGAAAGCTCTCAAGACTGTTCCTATTATATGGGAGGGGCTCTAAAATGTTAGCCTTTTTATTAATATTCTGATAGTGTAGATCTGTGTTTTTTAAATAGCTAAACATGGTGGAAATACAAATATTTGTTATATAATGTAAACATCATCCATGAATATTCTAAAGTTATTTTTGGTCCCACATCATTTTCAGGCATCAGGCTCATGACTTCCCATATGCCCCTGCAAACCCTCTGCTGAAACTGATCTGCTCTGTAATAATGACAGCTGCCTGAAGGCAGAGGCTACGCCTGATTCCTCAGCCTGTGGAGTAAGGTGCCATTGCAGATTGAGGAACCAATAGCCCTAAGAGAAAGCTGAAAAGTCCTACCCTCAGACATAACTTTTTTTTAGGCACATCTGTTGGACAAACTGAAGGACACCTATGCTACATTTTTCAACAGGTTACTAGAAGAAAACAAATGGAGAAAATGTTGCAAACATCTTGATCAGCTGCCCCCTTTAGGCACATAATCCTGAAAATGGTGCCTGTGCCACTGCACAGATCATAGTGTCAGTAGAAATTGTTACTCAGAAGAGTACTCTCCAAGCAGTATATTGATGAGTTCAGTGCCGTTTCTTACCAGTGGATTAAGCCCATACCATCCTGTACTCTGTGCATGGCCTTCCATTAGGTTTTGTGGGAAACAAAGGCATGAATATAATTGATTCCTGCCCCTGGTGGGTTTCTACACCAGAAAATTTGGCAAAGCACTGTACATTTGAAACCCTTCCATTTTATTTTCTATATGCTTTCAGTTTAGGCAACTGATTTCTCAGGATCCTGAGTTTATTATCACACTTTTTTTTTGTACTTTTAAATAGAGAATCATTTGCAATGTGGGAAATCACTATATCCAGCTGGTTGTCTTATTATAGGTTGGTGCAAAAGTAATTCGGTTTTTGTCATTTCAGTGACAAAAACTGCAATTATTTTTGCACCAACCTAATGCATTCTCTGTTATAATTCTTGCCTAAATGACTAAAACATGACTTAATAACATCTTATTATTTTTTGTTTGTTTGTTTTTCTTTTTGAAGATGGAGTCTCCCTCTGTCACCCAGGCTGGAGTGCAGTGGTGCAGTCTCGACTCGCTGCAACCTCTGCCTCCTGGGTTCACACCATTCTCCTGCCTCAGCCTCCCGAGTAGCTGGGACTACAGGTGCCCGCCACCATGCCCGGCTAATTTTTTGTATTTTTAGTAGAGACGGGGTTTCACTGTGTTAGCCAGGATGGTGTTGATCTCCTGACCTCATGATCTGCCCGCCTCAGCCTCCCAAAGTACTGGGATTACAGGCATAAGCCACCACGCCCGGCCAATAACACCTTATTTACTGAGAGATGGAATATTTACTGAGGGCTTAAGGTTTTACTTTTTCTCTCACATATTTTCTTTATTTTCCTTCTCAAATATTCATGCCCTCTTTCTCTTCTCCAACTTCTTTTGTTTCTTTCTTCTGAGTAGAAAGTGCAATATATATAAAGTATTAAATTGGGTACATGTGTATGTGTTTGTACAAGAGGGAGAGGGAGAGAAAGAAAGAGAGGGAGGGAGAGAAAGAGAGCGAGAGACTAGCGAACAGAACGTCTCTGGAGCCACCCCTGTGTGAAGGCTGTCACAAATAGCTCCTGGACAACTGGGCTGCAAAAAATGCCCATGGACTAACTGAATGTTCATGGTGTCTAGAAACAGCACAGGAAGGCAGGATCCAGGCAATTGACCCTGAACAGGTTTGGTTGGGTCTATGCTGTTATCCTTTGTTGATCTCCCCACAAAGAAAGGGAGTGTCATTTTAAGACAATGTGGTTGAACAGAACAGGATTCCCTTTTAGACTTTTGTGGAAAGTTGCTAGCTACTTCTTCCTGCCCTCTTGCCCCCTAGTTTAGGGATGGAAGTCCCAAATGTTCCTTACCTTCATTCAGCTACTGCTTTTGATCCATGCCCTGGGAGGTCTTCCATGGCTCTTTCCATCCCCTGCTTCATGCTTCCCTAGTGCTTCTCTGAGACATTTGTGATGTTCCCGTCCATTACTGTGTGACTCTTTACCTATCTGTCTCCCCCATGGGCTGTGAGGGCTTTGGGCACGGTGACCGAATTGTATTTATCTTCCTGACATCTAGCACATGACAATTCTATGGATGTATTTGAGTGAAGACGTGAACTCCGAATTTACGTTTTTTTTTTTTTAAAATATTTTTAATTGACAAATGATTATACATATTCATGGAGTACATAGTGATGTTTAGATACATATAATATACATTGATCAGATCAGGGTAATTCCCATATCCAATACCTCACACATTTATCATTTCTTTATGTTGGGAATGTTCAACATCCTCCTTCTAGCTATTTAAAACTATTTAATATATTATTAACTATAGTCATCCTACAATGGTATAGAACACTAGGATTTATCCTTTGCATTTATGTCATTTATGCTCTTTCGCCTTATGGGATGTCTGATTATCTATAATGTGTACCATCTAACTTCTTAAAAGATAATGTGTTCATTTTGCTTATTACCTGCTGGGTTATTTAATTCTCATTTGTCCTAAAATTACCTATTAGAAGCTTCATGTAGGCACTCTTGTCCTGATATACTATAATTTGTAGATGAGGGACTCCTTCACATTTTCTCTAATGTTCAGTATTTTATAAACTTAGACCATATCCTCATTTAGCCACCTTATCCTCAGGCTACAAAATTCTGGTTTGTTTTTTTTTTTTTCCAGTCTTCTCTCACATAGAAACTATTACATTTTCTGAATCATTTTGGGTCTCACTCTGTACATCATCTCTAGCCTGTTAGGTATGTGTTGGGTGATTAACACAAGGTTTGCAGGCTCGGCTGCAGATCTGGATGAAGAAGGAAGCCAGGCGTGTGTTCGTGTGCGTGCATGCATGCATGCGTATGTGTCTATACTTGTATTCAGTGATCTTACACAGGAGAGACAAAGCAGCTTTGATATTTGGTATATAGTTTCATAAGACTAAAGAAAAACTGAAGGACACGGGCAAGAAGCTTCGCTACAGTCACCAAGGTATTCCTGCTTATAGCCATAATTACTCTTTCACTCAAGAGAATGCTAAGCCAACAAAGAGAGGTTTTTGTTTTCCACTCCACCCCTCACTCCCTTGAGACAGAGACCATAGAGACCAGTGCTCAGAAAATAAATGAAAAAAGTAATTCAGCATGATTCAGTTTCCCTAGCCTGTTCAATACCCACAGACTCTTTCCAGAGTTAGAAGAGACACTGGTCATCACTGTGAGTGATAACACAGTCCAGGAATGTTACTTCATCTTTTTGACTTTTCTCTATGTCCTCTGAGGCTAGAAACATTGTGGTTTGCTACATGACTCTTATTTTATTACCAGTTAGCTGTTATCCTTGTTCCGGATTCTGCCTGAGCTTCTTTTTGTATGTCTCTCTTGCAGCTAATAGAAAGCTATAAAAATGGAGGCAGTCTGCTAATTCAGGGACCAGACCACTGTTCACTCCTTCACTACGCAGCTAAAACCGGCAACGGGGAGATTGTGAAATATATCCTTGACCACGGTGAGTAGGCATAGTGAACTTACCAAGGATCACTTATCTGTGAAATCCATTGCATTTTACATTTTCTAAGATGCCCTTCATCCAGGCAGTCTTCAGAATGGCAGAAATACTCTCGAACTTTTAGCCGACTGCCCCTGCTTATTTGAGGCAGTCATGGTTGCAGACCACTGACACATATGGGCCATCCTAACCAAGCAATTAATAGAAACAGTGTTCATACCAAGTTCTTTACAGGCTATTTTTCAGACTAATTCCTTTTTTTTTTAAATAGAGGACAAAAATAAATGCAGCCTGGCATCGTGCACTTTATTTTTTCTAGAGCTCTTCTGTAAATTAACAGGTTGGGATTCCCTGCCTAATCCATATTTGTGGTTCATCATTGTGAAGATTCATGAGGATAATTTTTTTACATCTTTCTAGTTTCTCTATTTTTTTTTTCTGTTTCATCTCATTTATCTTTTCCACCCAAGTTACATTTTATTCTCTTTGAAAACGTCTGGTGCTATTGTGTTGTCTGTGGCAGATCATACTAACCTTCCAGACTGCTTTCTAACTGGATTTCTAATTTGGTGCCAGATCGTTTGCAGGAAGTAGCATGCACTATAGCACCTGCCTCTAAAAACCCTTTGGAAGCATCAACATATTTGATGAATACTAAATCTAAACGGTTACATTCAACTTATCATGTTTCATAGTATTTCCAGGAATAAAGTGGAAAAAAATGCTGCCTAGCTAGGCTGTTTTAAACGAGAAGGAATGAAAGAGTCTAATTCTGCTGGACCTTGGTATACAGAGAGACTGGAAAAGTTTCTTTGAGTCCTGACAGTCAGCCTATGGCCGACTCCTTTTGCACCCAAATTCAGCCTGTAGACAGTAAGCATACTCGTAAATATTCACATCCTTTATGCTCCTTTTTTTTTTTTTTTTTTGGCAATTCAGCAAGTATGTCTCATTCCATTCATTGATTCATTCATTTAACAAATATTTATGTAGTGCCTAACAGGAGCTGCCTGTTATAGATGGTACACACACAAAAATAAAATACAGTCACTGTTTTCAAGTAATTGCAGGCTAAAGAAAAAATAAGATCATGTGTATAATTAAATTTAAAACAGATATGTGGAGCTGTTTTAAGTCCTATGGTAAAGCCACAGATAGATAACGTAGCTACCATTTGTCAAGCACATATTCGCCAATTGTTTATAGTAGACACATCCCATCATTTGATCTTCACAAGGTCCTTGCAAGGTAGGTACCAAACTATCAATCACATTAGACACCCCTTGCTTTGTCTTCAGTACCTTCTCACTGTTGAGATTCTGCTTGAACCCTTGCTCTGAAATACAGTGGAAAGGGTGGGTTGGAAAAAGGAAAGACCAGGAAAACAGAAGGGCCGTGATGACAGAATTTCTTTACTCCTTGTAGGCTGGGTTGGATAATCCCAAACCCGTCTGCCCTGGAAAGCCTAGGTAGGTAGGATGTATTTTTGGTGCTAAGTCTGGGGCTTGTATCATTCCATCTCCTATTTCCCTGGCTATTCAATCTCTTGCAGTTAAAAGTATTTCTTTCTGGGCAAGAGTGAAGCCACAGTGCTACTATATTCTTTTTCCCTGAATAAGAAAATATCTCAGGATTTCTACTGCACAAAGCTCAGGTGAGGGTTAGATGTATACTGTCACTTTATTTTTCTTTAGCTCAGGTTTAAAGTTCTCCTAGTTGCTGTCTTGTTGATCACTTCCAATCTACTCTCTTTAGTATACCCTTTACCCAAGAGATTGAATGCTTGCTTGGATACCTTAAGACATTTGGTGCCCACCTACCCTTTCTCTGGAGTTAGGTGAGACACTGGCCATCTATTTGAGTGACAACACAATCCAGGAATCTCTCTCTCCACATCCCCCCACCCATCTTTTCATCTTTCCTCAAGAAGCAGTATTTCCTCCCCTAGTCCTAGGATCCTCTCTGTATCCACCGTCTCACTTGGTCTCATTTAGGAGGCTGCAGTCAGCTCCTTTTTTGGATGAGGCTTTATTGAAGATGGACTCTCACATGTTTGGGGCTTTCAGCTGGGATGGCTGTGGAAGGCCAGGACACCTAAGCCTTTCTCAACACCTGGTCTTTTTTTCCCAAGATTCTTCACAGCATGGTAGTGCTGGGGTTCCCAGGGGTGAGAGTGGAAGCTGCCAGATGTCCTGAAGCTAAGCTGGGAAGTTCTGGTTGCTCTCTACTGTATACTGTTGGCTAAAACAAGCCACAGGGCCAGCCCAGACTTAAAAGGTTGGGAAACAGATTCCACTGTTTGATGGCCAGAGCTGTGAATAATTCATGGAGATATTTAATCTACCACACTCTCTTATGTCCCAGCCTCTGCAGTTTAAAGTGAGCAATGTCCTGAACTTCTGACTCACCTGGAATCCCTTAGAGCTTCATTTTTCTGTTTGACTTTGGTTCTGGGTCCTAAGAACCCAGGTTTCATAAATAAAAATACAAGATGGCCAGGCATGGTGGGCCCATAGTCGCAGCTACTTGAGGCTGAGGTGGAAGGATTGCTTGAGCCCAGAAGGTGAAGGCTGAGTGAGCTAGAATTGCACCACTGCACTCCAGCCTGGGCAGCTGAGCCAGACACTGTTTCTTGAAGAAAAAAAAAAAGGTAACAATAATGAAGGTTTTAGCATAAGTATAGCCCATGCAATATTTGAAATATGATTATACTAAAAATGAAAACAGCAGGGCTCCTCATCTGAGCCGCCTCTGGGACATGAATGATGAGTCCTGGGATGATATCACCCTAACACAGTAACTTTTCACTTCCTCTATTTCCTCTCTTTCCCCTGCCTCCAAAAATAGGGCTTTTGAAAGCACCGTTCATCCAAGCTCACAGGACTTTGTAGATCAGTGCACACCTACTTTGCCTGGCATCAATTCATCTGGCACGTTAGTCTCTGAGGGCTTTGATCAAAACCTAACCTTCCAATACAAATCTGTTTCTCATCAACCCGCAGTGACTTTTGCAAAGACTGAGTCACACAATACCACTCCACCCAGGTGGAAGGACATAAAAGAATTCAGTCTTTTTTGAGGGGTGGGAGTGCTTAGTCTTCCAATGCTTTGGTTAGATGTTATAAATTAATCAACTTAATATTTATGCTCACTAGAGGAAACACAATATTCACAGTAATCATCCTAACTTCACTTCTAGGCAAATAATTCCTGAGGTCTCAGAAGGCATCCTATACCCTTCCTGCCTCACCAGGATCTCTAATCACACAGGGAGAAAGACTGTAGAGATAGGAGAACACAATCCATCTCTTTTGTTTGCAAATAAAATGTTATTATGATGTTCAGTCCAAGGATCACTGCATTTTTGATGGATGGCAATTTTTAACACTTTACTACTCTAGCTGAATATGGAGACTCAAATGCAATTGATTCTTATTGAAATTAGTTGTCAACCTTGATAGACATTGTCAATTTCATTCTCCATGTCTATCTTAACTTTTTTATTTATTCAGAAATATGGATGTAAAATCATTTGATATAACCTAATTCACCTAATTCCACAAGAGCTAAACACTTCAGCTCAACTGTTGTTTTGTTTGTTTTTTAATATCTTTAGTTGCTAATTTAGTTTATATTAACCTTTGCATTTTATTGAAAACCATCATAGCAAAACCACTCCTCTCTTTTTGATGATAGAAACTCCTTTAAATTGTAGTGTTCTTGAAGTCAGGGACAAGTACACAGAAACTTGTCAATACCTTTTCAATTCTGTAATCGCCTTCTTAAGGTGACCTCTATTGATTGAAATAGTCTCTGCTAACTTAGTAATGATGATAACTCTGGAATACCCCGACGTGACAAAGAAAACAACCTTCCCAAGAAGCCTCAGTAAGTCTGGGATTTAGGGATGTATACCAGACTATGGCATTGTATTTTTAAATTAGCATCAGATTTGCAGTAGGTAAATCTGATCAGTTTGAATTCATGTAAATGAAAATAAATAAATAAATAAAAGTTTTACATTATGCCAAAGATCAAGAAAGACATTCCTCCTGGTTGTTGAATATTGCAAATCTTTTAAAGCCTTTGTTGTTCATTTACTTATTTTTCACAATTTGGTTTATGTCTGTCCCATGGTTTCACATGACATAAATCTGAAAAATTGTTCAAAGACTTGACTGTAATGATGACGTTAGTAATAACAGTTCTGAAGGATTCACAGGCTCTTTTCCAGGTGCACAGCTGATGTTGTTTGTGGCTCTTGAGTTGACACTTCGTTTGCTTCCTGCAGCCTTACTCCTGAGCCCCTCTCCCCTCTGCTCTGCCTTCTTCTTCATTGGCTCTGGTCAGGAGTGTGGGCCGCCATCATCAAGAGGACACCTGAACAAGAGTCCTGAGATTAGTTATTCTCTCAGACACAACAAGCAGCAACTGATTTCTCTTCTATGGGCTCTTTTAAAGCAGGCTGGGGGCTGTGCCACATGAGATGTGCGGTATGTTCTGAAAGCACCATGGGAGGCTTGAATTTTTTTCAGCTTGCATCTTCTTCCTTTGGATGTCTTCTCTCATCTATACAGCATGCTGCTTTCCTTTATGAAAAACTGGAATTTGGACATTTAGAGAGTTGAAAAGAGACTCGGGGAGGAAGAGTTAACAATTCCACAGGGACTAGGAGAGAGACTAAGGATGCAGGGATTCCAGCTGAGATTCCTCTCAGTGCTTCCCGCTTTTCAGCTCCTTTCAACCATATTTTCTGCCCACTCCCTCCCCCTCATTTGCCCCTCCAAGGGACTTTTGTGTTGTTTCTTTCCTTCACCACCCTGCACACTCTGCTCTTTTGTTTTTATTCTCCCCACGCCTACCCCATTGCCTCCTACTGGTTTTCCTGATAGAAATCTCACTCATGCATTTCCTTTTTGATTTCAATGAGTTATTTTGTCTTCCCTCTTTTTCTGTCTTCAGTCTTTCTTTTCTCTTTTTTTTAACCCCCCTTTTTCTGCTTCTGGTCCCAGAGAGAACCGACCACCATCCTGCTGGGACAGGATGACAGTGCTGTTAGCATTCCCAGTGCCAGCTCTCCCCACATCTGTGCAGCTTTTGTCCTGTGGCAGGGGAGGATTTGGAATGGTCTGCTGGCAGCGTCAGGGAGACTAATGGGAAATGAGGGCCCAGAGAGAGGCCATGGGAAGTGGAAGGAATAGCAAAGGGGATTTGGAGGCATTGGTGTGGGAAGCAAATTAAAGGATGCATGTGACAAAAGGCACGTCATATATAATACAGATATAATATTGATGACAAAATCACATCAGCGGGAGCTGGGGTATCCAACAGAAGAGCCTATGGAATGAATACTGGGCAACAACATTATAATTTGGAAGGCCTGGCTACTTAACATGATGTTCACTTTCTCATTTTGAAAGATTTGTGAAGTTTTGCTTCCTTTCGCATTCCCTGGGCGTCTCCTGAATACTGATGTGTATGTCCACTTAACAGAATTTTCTTTCCCTTAATTTTCAGACCATTTCCCATATAGCATAGTCTTTTGAATCCATGTTTCAATTGTGAATCTTTCTCTTAAAGTGATATTGGCTGGGATCCAAAATGATTTTAAAATGTCTTTTATTCATTCATTTATTAAAACATTTTAATTCTGTCCCAGGCACTTGTGAGGAAAAAAAAGTTTCTGTAACAATCACTGTTAACCTCTATTGTTCTAAATGTTCTAAATGCATTATCATATTTAATTTTTACAACCCTATACAGTAAGCTCTCATCTCCATTTGACAAGTGTTGAAAACTGAAGCATAGTGAAGTTAGGTTACTTGCCAAAATTCATCCATACGTGAGAGATGGTTTGTGTCCTCCATATTCCTAATACCAGCAAGGGAAATGAAACATGGATAAACAACCACAATGCAGGGTAGTGCCATGTGAATGTCATAAGCAGAGTTCAGGTGACAACTGGTCTAGGGTCCTGGAAGAGCAGTGGCCGTTTTCATCTGAAATTTTCATGGAGAAATCTGCACCCATATCTCCTCAAAAGGGATTTTACAGTATTTTTTCTGATTCAGGTCAGCCAAAGGATGAAGTATTGACTCTTTTCTTTCTTTTTTTATTTTTTATTTTTTGAGATGGAGTCTCACTCTGTTGCCCAGGTGGGAGTGCAGTGGCACATTCTCAGCTCACTGCAATCTCCACCTCCTGGGATCATTTCAGTAAACCCTGGAAGAGACGGGGACCTGAGATTTCCTTTTCTATTGAGGAAACAACAGTGAATTCTCTGCTGACAACTTGATGATCTCCCTTGAAATTCCTTAGGGGAGATGGCATAGTGTCCGCAATCAGAATGTATGTGTATATAAAACGAGCCCCAAACTCAAATGTTGCCCATTCATGTACACTGAAGGAATTCAGTTGTCTTTATTTTTATTTTTTTGAGACAGGATCTCGCCCTGTCACCCAGGTTGGAGTGCAGTGGTCCAGTCATGACTCACTGTAACTTTGATCTCCTGGGCTCAAGCAATCTTCCCTCCTTGGCCTCTGGAACAGCCAGGACTACAGGCATGTACCACCATGCCCAGCTAATTTTTTTTTTTCTTTTTTTTAAGAGCTGCGGTCTCGCTATGTTACCTAGGCTGGTCTTGAATTCCTAGACTCAAACAGTCCTCCCACCTGGCCATCCCAAAGTGCTGGGATTACAGACGTGAACCACCGTTCCTGACTAGTCTTTATTTTTTTTCTCTCGTTTTTCTCCTTTCGTCTCCTTTCCTTTATTAGTGAGACTCAAATTAACTTTTCAAAAATCATAGGTGTTATTGTTTCTACACTAAAAGTCACAGGGTACAGTTAAACTCCACATTGTCCAGTTAAAGCATAGCTCACCGTTGGGCAGTGCAGGTTCAAATAAGGAGAAGAACAGCCTTGTCTTAGGCCTCTCCTGGCATCCACTCTCTGTAAGTCCTTCCTTGCTAGCATTATGCAAACAGCCATCTTAAAGCAGGCCACGAATGATTAGAAAACGTACCTGTGCTGTTAAAAATAGCTGCCCATTCCCTTCTGTAGTCAGCTGGTTGCTACTTTTGCCTCTTCTTGTCCAGTGTTCAAAACGTTCTGCTATTTTGTGATCATCTATGTTGATGGGAGAATAAGGAAAGATGAAGTGAATTAAATTGATTATTTGAGAGCCATTCCCCAAATCTTTAATTGGCGTTTTTTTTTTTGTTTTTTTTTTTTTTAAGACACTAATTAAGAGCAAAAGTTTCTTACCTTGGTATTAGTGCCTCTGCCTCTCACCTCTGTCAGCTGCAGAGGATGAAAGGGTGCAGAGGGAGGGAGAGTGATGGGTAGCCGCGGGCATGCCTGACTCACAGACTGGATAATCAGCTCTGGAATAATTCTGGGTTGGCTGCATTTGTAGTGATTCTGGTCACAAATTGTGAAGAACAGCTTTTTCCCTTGTCCCCACCTTCGTATTGTCAAATTATTGCTGTGCTAGCCCAATTAAAATGCTTGAGGATCCCCTCACTTGCATAGAGCCTTAGACCCTGGATGACTGTGGACTCACCGTGACAAGGCTCTGAGAGCACTGAATGACAGTGCTGAATGAAGGAGAAAAGTAAACAAGGCCTCTGTTGCCTAAATAGTTGTGCAATTAGCAGTACCAATGGGAACAGAGCTACTAATGAGTCTAGGCTGCTCATATTCATGGAATTTCTTTCAAGAGGAGCAGCTTAGAATGTTCGCTGAAGGTGACAGGCACTCTTTAAGAGGACCATTGGGCACTTAAGCCCCTTGCTGACGTTGTAAAGAGTGCCCTGTCGGCAGCTAAATAGGCCTGAGGTGCTTAGTTCTCAGGACATAGAATTTGAGTCAACAAGTGGCTTCACATGTAAGTGGGAGTAAAACAACCCTTTCATACCACCTTCCTTCACTGAGGATCCCATATCTTGACATAGTGTGACCTGTATCAGGACAGAATAGGACACTTCATGCTATCTAAAGTTGAAGCAGTACCTGTGGTGTTCCAGACACTGTTTCAAACACACTATGTGTATTGACTCTTTTCTTTCTTTTTTTATTTTTTATTTTTTGAGATGGAGTCTCACTCTGTTGCCCAGGTGGGAGTGCAGTGGCACATTCTCAGCTCACTGCAATCTCCACCTCCTGGGATCAAGCGATTCTCCTGCCTCAGCCTCCTGAGTAGCTAGGATTACAGGCACACACCACCATGCTGGGCTAATTATTGTATTTTCAGTAGAGACAGGGTTTCACCATGTTGGTCAGGCTGGTCTCAAACTCCTGACCTCAAATGATCCACCCACCTTGGCCTCCCAAAGTGCTAGGATAACAGGTGTGAGCCACCATGCCCAGCCCTCTTGAACTCTCACAACAACCCTTAATATTATTATTAATTATAATATAATAATAATATTATTATTAATTTGACTTTACATGTGTGATAACCAAGGGCTGAGAGATTAATTAGACTTGGCCAAGACCTAGTCTGTAGTAGAGCTGGGATTTTTAACCAAGAAGGGATGGCTCGAGAAACCTCACCCCTGCTCACTGTCCTGTCCTGCTCTGCACTTTTGGGATGTATGTGGGAGGATGAGGATCATTATTCATGTTTTCTTAGAATCACAGGACCAAGGAACAAAGAGCCATGAGTTAAATCTTTGTTGTTTCCTTAATATAGGGTAGGTGCTAGAAGGATACAAAAAACAACTAAAGTGTTCTTATATTCAACAGATATAGAAAAATTTGTTTATGGAAGGCATGCATTCAAAAAGTGAATACATAGTATGAGGGTAGAACCAAATAAGTGCTTTGGGAGTTGAGAGAAAGAATACATTCCCTCTGTCAAAGGTCATCTTTTGAGAGGACCTTGTCACAGACTAGCCTTTGAAGAACATGTCAGATTTAGACAGGTGGCTATTCTGGGTAGGGAGAGCTGGAAAGCCTGAGAAATACATGGTTGAGTGTGCAGTTACCACTTTAGCTTTTGTGAAAAAAGAAAATGGAACCCTGGGAACAAATTGAGGAAATGTAGTTCCAGATGAAGGACTGTGAACTCCAGTGTTTAAATACTTGGAAGTAAGCAGGGGATATGATGTATTGGAAACCTAGAACTCTAGATGATGTGAGACCTTCTTATCTTTCTTAGTAACTACTTCTGCATGCTAATAATGTTCCAGGTAGATACCCATTAGGAAGTGTATTTGTCAAATAGGACAAACAGAAAAGACGAATAGGAGAGACTTTGTAAGAGAAGATTCACCTGGTCCCAGTGAATAGCAGGTGTGAAAGAGAAGAGGTCAAGATGATTTGGATGACCAGGAGAATTATGAAATCCCATAACATCTCTGTTATATTGTCCTTGGCCAATGGCTTTCATGGTGAGAGTGATAAGCTCTTTCACCCCTTCTTACTATGCACGACAAGTTAATTTTTAATAATAATGATAGCCACCAATAAAGAGAGCAAATCCCCAGGATCATCTTTCTAAAGACTAAAATACTCAATACCTGACACTTACAGGCATATTTATTCATCCATTCAACCAAATATTTAAGCATCTACTTATCTCCAGGCTCTATACTAGGCACCAAGGAATGACACAATGCTAGACAAAGCATGGGCCAAAACTTTAAGGGGTTTTCTGGAGTAGGGAGAGATAAATCAGTAAGTTATTTTAAAGTAGTTTGTTAAGTGTCATGATCATATATCCCCCCTTGCCTGGGGTGGTCCTCACTTGGATGATAAATCCCATTACCCATTCAACTATAGGAAATAGGGTCAGTACATAAAGTGAGGGATTGTATAGGCAGGTGTTTAATAAGCTGTTTGAAGTGGGATCATAAAGGGCTTTATGGGGAAAAAAGTCTCAGCTGATACCATAGGCTGAAGAGGGCGAGAGATGACAGGGAGAGAAGCAGTGGTACAGAGCTAGAAAGGTGGACATTCCAAGCAGCGTTTGTAGACTGAATGGATTAATTCGTGAACACATAAAACACTGTGAAAGGGAAATTCACAGAATATTTCCATTCCTAAGGATGCATCTATAGTCATTTGATGTATATGCATAGCATTTCTTTCTGGTCTGAGAAGGGAAATTTTATAACAAGTGGAATTGTACCCTAGATGATATATATAAAATGTCGTACAGCCTTAATATTATGCTTCATAAGATGCCATCCCAAGCAACTTGTTTGAGAATGAGAAATGGCCCTGATTCCTAAACCCCACCTGATCTGCCCCTTTCTCCCTAGTTAGCCACTTAATTATTTTTCAGTTATTCTATTTCAGTTTTATTTTGTAAACTTGATTGAAAGCTTCTTGACAGCAGAGACCATACCATTCTTTTGTATCTACCATTCTGTACATATTGGTTCATGGAGACTGGGAGTTTGGTAATGAGGAGGTAGAGGGATCCTTTTATTTTTGTTTTTGTCTTATTATTCCTATCCCCAAATTTAGCCTTCGTTTTGTTACTATAGATTTTCTGTTAATGTTTAGTTTTTGAGCTTATTTTTTGATGGTCATCTTGCTTTCTTCTCATTTAGGACCTTCCGAGTTATTGGATATGGCAGACAGTGAAACGTGAGTGTTGCCTTTTATTACATAGTCTAGGTTATTTTCTTCAGAACATATCTGGGAGAAGAATGTAATCTATAGGGCATATTGTAGGTAATTTTAATTTAATTAATTCAAAGTCCACTTTCAACTTTGTTCATAACTGTGCAGGGCTAATTGCCTAAATAAATAATTACACAATAGAAACTGATGACAATTGTCATAATGCTTGCCTCCACAGTCAGTGCTAATCATCATTTAGAACTTGCTTCAAGCAATGTACTTCTGCACTGGTGCATCTTGGAATGCTGAGAAGTCTAAATAATTACACTTACCTTTTAATGTACCCATCACATTTGTTCTTTCTCAGCTGGAGTTTCTGAGAAAATGGGACCCTACTGCCCTCAGGCATTATGCACATGTAGTGACATAACTTCTCTCTGTTAGTCTAGAACAGCACAAGTTATGAACCACCACTGAAGAACTAAGAACATAGTTACTCTATCTTCTGTCTTCTATGGTTCAGAGAAGGCATGCTGATTGAAAAAGTCATCAGCTCTGGGATGGTGTCTAAACTGATGATAATGTTTGTTTTCAACCTTATTTCTAAAGCAGCAAAATAGTTACTCCTCCCCAAACAGGAACAAAGTTAGGCTGTACAACTAATCCTGAAAGCCGTATTTGAAAAGGTATAAAGATGAATTGGTGTGGAGAGGAATGAGGTGGTGAGTAGCTAAGCACGTGGGATGGAGGAGAAGTAGAAATGAATAGAATGGAGGACGAATGAAAAGCAGTAGGGCTGTGGAAGAAGCTGTCTATCACTCTATAGAGCTGGTCCACATGCCAGCACATCCTATTTGCAAGATTGTAAGTGGTGCCATTACTTACCCCTTTTTGCCTTCTCTAAAGGCTGCTATTGATTTTTCCTGAAATACTGTGGCATTAAGCATCTTGGTGCCTTTGGGCTCAGGATAGGAATACCCTCCTCCCTATAGAGCCTGTCAGTGATGGGGAAATAGCCAGTTTCCCTTGCCCCTTCCCACACTGAGTGGCTGGCCTCAAGCCTGCTGCCTCCTGGGGAGAGCCCTGGCTCTCAAACTCTCCCAGAGTCTCACTGTGCCTCTCAGATATCCTCTGTGGCTGCCCGCTCCTTCCACCTGCCACTCACACAGAATCTAAAGTGGATAGAGCAGAGTGGGTGTTGGCCTGGCGTTTTGAACTTGGGTTCTCAGGAGATACTCCACTGTAGGCCGAGTGACCATCAACCAAGGGCCGTGTGCTGTGCCTGAAGGGCCAGAGGCGCTCCATGCTGCTCCCTGTTCTTTCACCCAGTGCCTTTCTCACTCTACTCAAATGTATGCACAGAGAGAATGTCTTCAGTGTTCAGATACATCTAGACAATTAGTCTGTTTAATACTGCATTGACGATCACCTAAATCAAATGGTGGTAGCTTCTTTAAAAAATTACTAAACCTAGTTAATCAGCACTGTTTGGAAAGGGGGCTGGAGTCAGATATTATGATCAGGTGATGACTAGCTCAAGGAATTTTTAGAAATCCCCTTTCCCACCTCCCCAGAATGTACCCTACAGCCAAGATCTCAGCAGCCTATAGGGAAGGAGGCTGAGGAGCACCCCGACATCAGCTCCCCTCACCCCATTCCCTGCTACCTCCAACCCCTTTATGGGTGGTTTCCCATTTCCTCTTTGATTTAGGGGTGAGACTGCACTGCACAAGGCTGCCTGCCAGCGGAACCGGGCTGTGTGCCAGCTTCTGGTGGATGCAGGAGCATCTCTGAGAAAGACGGACTCCAAGGTAACTCGATGAGTGAGTGCAAACATCCTCCCACTGGGCAAGATCGCAGGCACTGTTGCCTTTGCTTGTGACCACAGCACGGACATCCTTTCTGTGCTTATGGAAGTGCCTGGGGCTTTGGAAAAAGGAGGAAAAAATAGAGTGCTTCATTTAGAGAAACTGTGATTTAAATGTATAAGCACAAAGGGAGGGCGTGTGCTTGCCTATGGGGCTTTATAAACCTCTGAACACGTTGGCCTTGGGACATTGGGGTTGTCCTACTGAACGCTAGCAGCCAAGTCATGGGAGTTGAGGTCTGAAGCCCAAGGAGAGGGGTCAGGACCATGTTCAAAGACTTTGGCCTGACTACTGAGAAGCCCCTTTGGGGTTTTACTTCAGTACTTATTCCAGCGTGGTTTAAATTCTATGATTTATATGGCCCCTTATATGGGTGCCAAAGGGATTATTTCCCAGCTCCCAGGACGGTGGGCTCTGGCTTTGAGATGGTTACAGTCTTAAATCTGGTGTGTTTATGTAGTTCTTCATTTAAAAAAGTTTCTTTCCATTTGTTTTCTAATATTCTCTAAAAGTTAACCTCAGAAATTAGATAGCATGGGAATTACTGTCATTTACAGCTATAGGAGCTAAAAGCCTAGAGAAAGTTACACATACCCTTGGACCAGTAGCTGAGCCTTAAATTAAACTGAGCTCTTTTGACGGCAGTCCAGTGTTGTTTCAGCAGGTTGGTGGTTCTTATTTGGTGCCAGAACACACTAGCCACATAACAAAATCGGTTTATTTATGGAATCTGTTTGATTGAGGTACAGTGATTCCTGTGGCACTTGGCTAGAAATGTGGTTGGTTTCTCCACAGCAAAAGTTACGTAAATCTGAATTTCAGTGTCCACTTTCTTATAACTGTCTTAATAAGAGGGCAGTGAGGCCAGAAATGGGTAATGTGACATGTGTGCCAACCTTGATAGCATCAGCTGGCAGAGATGAGGCCTCAGGGGAAATTCTGTTCAGAAGAACTGAGAACAGGCTGCACCACGAGTTGTTTCAGTTTACAGAGAGCACCCAAGAGAAAGAGTTGAAAGATAGAGGAAAGAAAGAGTTGTAGCTTAGTAGAGTTGACCCAGGGCTCAGGCTATAAGATAGAAGAGAGAGAGAGAGAGAGAGAGGAGTTAGTTTACATAGAAGATCAACCCCATAGAGCAGGGGTGTCCAGTCTTTTGGCTTCCCTGGGCCACATTGGAAAAATAAGAATTGTCTTGGACCACACATGAAATACACCAACACTAGCAATAGCTGATGAGCTGAAAAAAATAAAAATTGCAAAAAAAATCTTGTGATGTTTCAGAAAGTTTACAAATTTGTGTTAAGCCTCATTCAAAGTCATCGTGGGCCGCATATGGCTTGCAGGCTGCGGTTTGGACAAGCTTGCCATAGAGGATTCTGATAAGCTCTGAGAGTTTTAGAACACTCTCAGTAGACTCCAGGAAATAATGAACCACTTAACTATAGAAACTTACAGAGAAGAATCTTAGTATATAGTCGAGGCCTTCATTACTCAGGTACCAAGTAGCTCAGGTTTTGGGCCCATGATTGTAACCATGACACATAGACAGATTACTTAGAAACCTAATTAATAACTTAAGCTCCATTAGATTTATGTAAGTGATAAGAATCTGCCTATGTGTAATTTTTTCTCTGGGGCCTCCTCAATCTGCAGTTCACTTTATGAGATAACTTTGCCTCCCAAGTGAACCTCTTTCCTTTCTGAGCCAGTTGTATTGCATAGAAGTCTCCACTTCCCTGGCAGCCCATGAGCACCCTTGGCCTCTAACTGAAATCCCTGGCTGCCTAGGCATATCAAACACACTTGAGCTGTGGCCTGGTTTCCAGTGGTCTGTTACCTGTCTGGCTAGCTAACTGGGTACAGTATTTCAAATGGCAGATACTTAGGTTGGTGCAAAAGTCATTGCAGTTTTTGCTACTAAAAGTAATAATTTCTCAATGCGATGTTCTTCCCAGATGTTATTTGCACTCAGATGTTTGGATGTTTAACCTGATTGAGAAATAGACGACTTGTAGTCAGGATTAATGGAGCCAGGTTTTGGAGTAGGGTTGGTCTTGCCAGGGCCACTCAGACCATAGCAGGGCAACTGCCTCTTTACCACACAAAGGCTGGTCCTACACTCAACTCAGATCGTTTTAAAGACAGAGAGAAGCCATGAAAAAGAAGGTCAGACCGAACAGGAGTCAGGAGACCTGGCTCTTGAGCAGGTCTTCTTTTTTATCTTTCTAAGTTTCTGAATCAGATAAAGGACTCAATGTTCATGGAAACTTGTTTCTATTTTGTGTTGTGTATGTGTCTGTTTTTTTTTTTTTTTTTTTAAAGAAATAGCTTGTTTTTATAATTATAAACCCCTCACATAGAAAATGAGTAATGTAGGAAGATATGCTCCAAAAAGCCAAAAATTGCTGGAAACCCCACAGCCTGGACCTAGATATAATTAAACTTGTAATGATCCCTCTTCACATGTAGATATGCCTGTTTTTCTCTCTCACTGTTTTTAACTACATGAAGTCATACATACATGATATCATACAACTTTTACTCAACGTTATATTCTAGAGATCTTTCTACATGAAATAATGTAGCTATACTTCATTACTTTTTGAGGACTTTTAAATTTTGCCATTCTGTAACTTGACGCTAGGTTGAAGTTGACTGTGATAATTACAACTGAAACTTCTCCTGGAATTTTTTGGAGAGAAGCAGCATCCTGAGAATTTCTCCTATTAGAGATCAGTTCCTTAGAAATCAAGTCAAAGGCCCACCTCAGCCACCTCTCTGAATATTTGAAACCTGGAAATTCCAACCTCATTATTATGGAAGTAAAGACACGATTATCTACTAAGGCTGCAAACAAGTTGAATAAAAATTATCATAGGAACTTCAAACTGGTGGTTAACTGCTAAATCTCAAGTAAATAAGTAAAATTTTAGAAATATTCTAGAGCCATTGTTACTTCCCTTTTATCCTATCCCTAGTAGGCTATGTAGAGCCGGTTGGATTGAGGTCACCCGTATCTGTGGGGATAGCTGAGATGAAAACTGAGAAGTCTGTGATAATATTTATAAAACTTGTATGCATTTGTACATGGAGCTATTTCTTTGGTGCAACGATCATGCGTCTACCCTTCCTTTGGAACTTAACATAACATTTTAAATAGCTAAAACTATATATTGAACAAAAATTAGAAATTTTGAGTGATGCTAAGTAATTCCTACAGGCGATCAAACGAATGGACACCCTTTCTCCCTTTACTGCTGACTTCTTATTCAATGACTTCTCATTAAAAAAATTTAATGACTCATTTAATGACTTCTCATTAAAAAAATCAATATATATACAAATGTGTGTGTATATGTGTCTATACAAATGTACAAAAGGCATTATAGTAGTCTGTAAGAAATTATATGACCATTTAAAATGTTGATATAAAAAATTAATGACAAAAATTTATGATATAATACTAAGAAAGTTTGTAAAACAGTACATAAATGAATTGTGGTTTTTTTTTAAATAAAAATATGTATAGAGACGTATAAAAGACAAAAGCTAGTTATCAATGGAAGGTTAGTAGTGGTTATCTTAGTTTGGTGGAATGATTAGGGATATTCCTTGTCTTCTTTGTGGTTTTCAAGTTTTCTAAGATTTCTTTAATCAATATCTACCTCTTTTGTATTGAGAAACTAGCTTAGTTTTCAGAGAGATGAAATAGCTATAAATTGGTGAGAACTTCACTGAAGTCTGAAACCAACAAAGACATCTTTCAAATGTTTTATGACTATCCCTTCCTTTTAGTTTCTGCATGTTCATTTCCCAAGTTTAGAATAATAGAAAGAGTCCTAAACTAGAAATCTAAATGCTTGTCTCCGTGTTTTTTAAATTCAGTAATTTCTATCTCCCTATCTTCCAGAAAGGCTCTGGGTTTCAAAACTCACTTTACCCCACTGTTTCCTCCTGTGTACCGTTAACCTCTGTGAGCTTCTGTTTCCCTAGTATAAACCCCACCCATCAAAAGTGATAAACTCTTTCCCTTTAATTTACCAATCGCACATGTTCAATTTAATGCTCATATAAAACAATAGATTTGAAAGTGTCTTGTAAACTCTAAAACACCAAATGTGAAAGGATCCTTACTAGCAAGTATCTTTGGGTAGCTCTGTTTCTGTGATTTTTGTTTTGTTTTGTTTTGTTTTTGTATTTCATAACTAGTACTTGTCTCTCTCTCTCTCTTTCTCTCTCTCTCTCTTTCCGTTATTTACGTATAGGGTAAGACACCTCAAGAGAGAGCACAGCAGGCTGGGGACCCAGACTTGGCTGCTTACCTAGAAAGCCGTCAGAACTATAAGGTCATTGGCCATGAGGACCTGGAAACTGCTGTTTGACCCTGGTATTCAGGCAAAGAGAACGTGAGCAAGCGTATCACATCTGCCCTCCCTGCGATCGGGCAGCTCCCCTGGAAGAAGCTGATGGAATTCATATATCTGTCTCTCTCCTGCAAGAATCTACCTGAGACCATGCCACTAGTTTTTAAGGGCTACCAAGATGTACAACAGAACATGATAGCCCATTGAGAAGGAGGCAGGATACCTGGAGATTTGTGGAATACAGTACAAGTTCCACAAAATTTGATCCTTATTGCTTCCAGCAAGTAGCATGAACTTCTGTGTTCACCTGTATAATTTATTTTAAAGATTCAAAGGATGTTTGTATAAACGGCACTGCTCCATCCTCCCCCATGCATTGATTTTTTTTCCCTGTACCATACAATTCTACTGTAACTACCCATTAACTTTAAAAAAAATATATTATCTCTTCTCTTTACATTCAGTCTTGGAAGACCACAAGATTGTCTGAAGGCCTTCTAAAACCCTCTGAATGTCCTGCAGAAATATAACTGTAAAACCACTTCCATTTCCAAGACTAAATATATCAAGACTATTTAGTGACTCTCTCTGCATGTCCCCACCACCCCCCAACCCTCCGTTTCACTATATAGGAGCTGGGAAGTGCCACATGGATAATGTCAACTTGTGTGCTGTATTTCTGAGGAATGGTGAGGTGGCATGGGAGATGTCTGTGCTTGGAGGTACCTCAGAGAGGTAACCCAGGGGTCAGCCCAGGCTGCTGGGCTGTAGCCAATAGCCATGCAGGACTGGTTCAGCTTGGGCTGTCTGTACAGCTCCGTACTGCCTATGTGTAGCCATCTTTGCCTTTTGCTGCAATAGAAGATGAGCAAAGGATTAAACAGAGGCCCACAGCTAGTTTGCAGAACCACTCAATTTTAAGTGCTGTTTAAATTGCAGAGGAGATATTCATGTGTGGGAACTGTGGTTACAGGAAATGGAGCACTCTAACAATGTTTACTTCTAAACTTTGTTGAGCGATAATAGAAAGCACCCTAATTGACTTGAAAAAAACAAAAGCAAAAGCAAAAGTAGTAACATATGTCAACATATGTCACTGAAGTAGAAAACAGTCATTGGGATGTTGCACAAAGGCTAATAACTATAGACTGTTGGATACAGTGGTGAGAGGAGCCCCGTTTTAGGTCTTTCTTTTAGGTTTTTGGTTTTTATTACTCCAAGTAATCCTTGACCCAAGGACAAAGGTTTATTGTATGAGTTCCACTGCCAGATTTATGGGATGCCCAGATCATTCAGAAGGATGCTTCAACTATTATTTGTCAGGTCCAAAGGTCGTACTTGATAACCCCATTTTCTATGCATGGGGTAGTCTAATATATTATTTTATCTACTTTATTTTCCCCTTTCAGAAAGTCCTTAGTGCAAACTACCATGGGAATCTAGCCAGAAATGTCTGTCGGATAGTTAGAATTGTAACATCTAAACCTGCCACGAACCAAATGGTACTTACAGGTACCTCTATTAGGGACTCTGTGATACCTAAAATATCAAAAGAAAATGTCTGTCTTTCTGTCCGAATATCTACTTGACTTGGGGTAAGTCACAAATAAAAGTGGGCGTCCAAGGATTTTGCTTTTGGCGAAATCTGATGTCTCCTGAGCTTATTTTCATTTTGTCCTTGGACACAGCATAGTGCTTCCCTAATGTTTCTACATATGACCATGAATGATAGTGTCTCTACATTTAATTTAAAGGTCTAATGGTGACATTTTGCTTATCTGAGTCACATTTTGGTAACATATCATCATTTTGAAAGTACGGCTATGATGTGCTATATTAAATAGGAACAGCCTTTCAGTGGATGGGGATTT